>NC_083644.1:13048381-13348780 GCF_963576545.1 Limanda limanda | reverse complement strand
GCAATTTATCAGACAAATAGGTTAATTAAGTTGCATCTTTCATTTTGCATGATAATATACTTTTAAAATTGTACAGAATCTTAAATTAATTAAACCGTGAACCCCAGTTCTTAAACAGAAATTAATCATGATCTGTTAAACTCTTCAGGCAGTGGGATTTCGTCTTTCTGTATTTGGTTGGCGTAATCACTTTCATTGACAGGAGGCCAAGCAGGTGAAATGGCTGTGAAGTGACAAAGCTGGCTACATGGCAACTTTCATTTACTTGCCTTACTCTTGTCAACACTCAGCCATTTTGGGGGTGGGTTTTTTTCACACTGTAGATAGTTCTGCTGCGGCAGTCAAGTGAAGTTTGACAGAATGATAAATTGCCCTGAATGACTGTCAAGTTCCTATTCCCACTCTGAATGTTTTGTGTTTGCATTTTTCCTCCTCTCTCCATCCTGCCAACCAGCAAACTGCCAGCTAATAATACAATTTGTGCATCCAGTGAAGTGTGGCCATAAGCTGTTTATCGAGGCTATAATTTGGCTTAGCGTGTATGCATGTAAAGTCAATGCATATTCTCCAATTAGAGAGCTATGTAAAGTGAAGCAAATGCTTGTAACAGACGGATCCTCTTTGTTGACAGGCTACTAAGAGAAGGAATAGGGCCAAAGTATGTCTGTGGCTTAATGGGTTTAAAGAATATTTTGTTTTGTTTAGTTCTATAAAAAAAAATCTGGTTAGCCATAAAGTTTTCAAAAGTTTTGGGGGGGATAGCTGCACAATATCAGCTCTTAAGACAATAAAACCATACTCCCCTTATCAGCTGGTGAGATCTGTATATGCAAAGTGAATGTTTCATGCTCTCCTTCCCCTTATCAACCACTGTCAATGTGCCCTTGAGCCAGGATTTTACCCCCGACTGTTCCAGTCCTGCAGCTGAGTCACCAGTTGAAAACAACTAATGGGAAACATTGTAGTGCAATCATTCTGACCCTGCAGCTTCTCAGCCAGGCTTTTGATGTCAATAAAAATGTTCAGAATTAACTAGTTTAAATAAAAGCTGAATTGAATCGAAGAAAGCCATTAGACGGAGTGGGATGGTTACACTCCCAGAACCCACTCTGTCGTTATTAACTCAACTCTTGACATGCCTAGTGACTTTACTCCTAAGGATTAAGATAGCTCTGGTGACACGTCTGCCTTTGACGTTACTGCCCACATAGGACTCTTTCCTCACCACTCTTTTGTAGGTCACAGATAGAGAGAGAGGAGGGGAGGGGGGGTGAAATATCCTTTAACATAGTGTGTTCCAGTTTGGTTTGGTTGACTGGACGGCTGGATGGCTGAATGGCTAGGCAAAATTGCTTTGATAAGCTTTTTTCCGTTGAGATTTGAATCCATGCGATAGAAGTGTGACCTTTGAAAAGGCTGACTAGAATCCGAGAGCAGATATTTGATTGTTTCCGGTGATGGGACTCAGCTGGGACACATTCTTCTCTCTCTTTACAAGCAGCCACTGTACATTTATCAACGACACACTGTAAG
Organism: Limanda limanda; assembly: GCF_963576545.1. NCBI lineage: Eukaryota > Metazoa > Chordata > Actinopteri > Pleuronectiformes > Pleuronectidae > Limanda > Limanda limanda. Next base: position 13,347,247 of record NC_083644.1, on the reverse strand, counting down.
TTTTCTTTTTGCCTTTTCATTTGAGTGCATATCTTCCCTAAAACACACCCCGAGGAAACAGGCAGCAGCATCCTCTCCAGCAACATCTCACTACAATATGTACATTGTACTGGAGCTTTTTCAAAGCTGGATCCAACAGAACTTGCATGGTCTTAAAGTGAAAACAGCTACTGCATGAATACAGTAGCTCAGTCAGTTCCTATGTGAGCAGTGCAATGAATAATTCAAGCCCGACTTTATGTCACTGGTACAAACCTTGAGTTGTTTGTGCCATGTCGCACTGCATTTTGGAAGCTCTTTAAGAGATGCTAAGCAAGTTTATTGGCATTCTCTTCAGCTGGAATCTCTCATTCGGTGCCGGGGTTCCTTTTCTCCCAGTTTTCTGTAAACCCGACACACAAGTACGCTTTACACACGATGGGAGCTGAAAGATAAGGAGTTTGGCTCATTTCAGATTTCAAATTTTAGATATCAACCGCAGGAGTCGTGTCGAACACGGCCCCATTCAGCTATTGAGTTGAGAATTGCTTACTAAAGAGGTGCTCGATGGGCACATGCTTTATTGGAGTGTCTGTAGCATGATGGATAGTGGACCTTTTTTAACTCAAATGTGATATTGAGTTACTGCCACATTACACAAATGTAATGGCAATTGGCAGCCGTAGACGATTTCTCTCCAGGCGGCGACTTTATAAAACACTTTAACATTCATCCTTGTTCTCAAGGAGGTTCTTCAAAAGTCAAATAATGAACTTGGACCTAAAATATCCAAGGATTGCAACTAGCTTTTTATTTATACAGTGTTATTCTGGCTGAAGTTGGTCCTGCATGCTTTTAAAAGTACAACATTGAAGTCCGATTTTTGTTCTCGCCGCTTTCTTCACACCTTGTAGCTATGAGATTTACCCATGTGTGTTTTTCTTCCATTCACATTTCATTTCATCAAATCGTGTCAAAGCCAATCATTCTGAACACACAAAGTAAATGAAAAATGGTTAAAGACTCTATTTTTGTCTGTTCCTATATTCGCATACTTACTGCAGTGTCTTTCATGTATTCAAGCATTCATGCATTGGCCAAGCTCGGCAGATTGATTCAATTCCCCACACTCTGGTGGCCAAGTCAGTTAATTAAACATTTATCACAACTGAGCTGAGCTGTGGTATAGAGTCAACTCTTTGTTCAGTTGGTGAACACAGTATGCTCTCATTGAATGGTAAAAAGTGAAGAAGTATTTCATTTTATTTTAACTTAAATCCTCTGGGATGGAGAAATTCCTCTCCCACTACCTGCGTAATGTGAATCTCATCAACCTCGGTCCTCATCTTCAACTTCTTTGGAAAATACATCTCTCACAAATATTGGCTTATGGTTTTTCACTGGAAACAACAAATGGCTTTATGCATCAATCCTGATTCCCAAAACAAATCAAAAGGTGCTGATCACACATTTCCCTTAGCCAAGCTTAGCTAATTACTCTGCTGCAGCAATTTTTTTAAATCACAGTAACATAAATCTATTAACCCTGCTCCCTCCTGATTTTCAGAACAGAAAGTAACAGTGAGGTAATACCGTGCGTCACAGAGGTGGCAGTACATGCATCAGACAATGACTTCAGGCTCCTTTGGCCCAGTTCCACTCACTGGATTTTTTCGCTGCCTCAGATTGACATTGCGGGAGCAGAGCAGGTGTTATGTATCAAGGCAGACTAACACCCTATTTTTGAGATCATCCCTGCACACAGTGTGATTCTACCCCTAGCTCTGGCCCACACCTTGAGTTGGGGCCAGGAGGCAGCGGCGCACAATGTGGCCGCGTGGGTTGTTCTCCATTTTCAAGAGTTAAAAGAATAAATTGATGTAGAAAATGCTTCTCTATGATATAATGGATTCTTCTGCGATGCCTGCCCTATCTGTGTGTTGCAGCCCTGGAGGAAGTGTACTCACTGCTCCCCTACACAATGTGGGAAATTGCGTACTGCGACGGCACTTAGCCGGCGTTGGCACTGAATGTGAAATTAACCTTGCTATGATTTCTTTAATTTGCTTGGAGTGACATCTCCCTCAGGTGAGATGATCCTCCGTCACTTTCATAAATATATCTCAGCACGCACTTGTGTGAGGTCCCCCGGTGTTTTCACATTGCTTACAACAATGCTCAGGTTATTCTCTCCCCAAAGACACCCATCCCTTTATTGTTCATATTCAGGATACCTAGTGCGATGTCAGTTTCTGTTGACTGTAATGTCAAGGTTTAGCACTCGATATATAATGTTCTTCAAAGTATAAATCAAGGATGCAATTCTTGTTTAATGGCCTCTCTGACCTTTGCAAAGCCCCCTTCCGGCTGCAATCGATAGGAATACCATTTGCCGTCTGGGCGGGATGATGCAACTAGATCCTGCATGAACAAAATATATTGTCTTTCATTTATCAAGAAAGACTGCAGACTAATTTAATTTTTTTAATGGAAATTCCCCCATTAGTCTCAGAGGGGTTGTAGCTATTTGTTAAAATTGGAGACTGCTTTGAAACCCCTCCCACATTTAGTGCATTTAGAAGAATATATGAACAAAACAGTATTATCCCTGCTGATAAGAATAAAATCACAAATGAAATCCGTTGTGAGTCAGTATTTGTATTACAGTGCTGGCCTAGTCACCAACTAAACTTCCTCTAAAATGGCAGGAAGGAATCAATAAAATACACATTTCTAGAAACACATTCGGGGGTCAAAACAATATTCCCTCTGCCACCATATTGATCCAAATTTAAGCCGACATTTAGCCTAAACTCTGAACTTTTCACTGGCCAGTAAACTTTGTTTCCCCTGTGGCCCCTTTGCCTCAACGCTGTGGTATTTTCTATGTATTTGGCTGCAGTTCTTGGTTTTGCTAAATTTTTTGCATCGCATCCTCACACAGTTTATCTAATCATCGCTTTGTCCAATTGGGACCATCTTTGGCGTCTCCATTTCAGCTTAGCAGCAGAATTTGGCGTCTGTGTGAAAATTGATTTGGCAGCACAGACACAAAAATTTGAGAGTAAGGCATATCAGCAATTTTCCCTCCATTCAAAATCAAAATGGCTCAGCGGGAGGTCAGGCCCTCGTTGTATAATGCGCTCTGCTTCACTGACTTGAACTCGACATCGATGCAAGACATGTTTGTTGCAGAAGTATATTTTGGCTCATAATGTTCTGCTAAACAGTCACACATTGCAATGGTTAATAATTAACCACCTTAAACTGACTGCACAGATTGTCTCTTCCATCATCCTTGAAGAAATGTGTTATTATTAGTTATTTGCAGCAGTTCAGAGGGACAATTACTGTTTAAACAGGTTCAGTCATGTTCCATTAACAAATGTGTTGATTTTGTGGTTATTAGTAAAGTTACAACCTTCAGGGGGCAGGAAGATGCTTCTGCACTGCCTCAAAAACAAACAAAAGACGATTGTCAGAAACAGGGATGTGGAACGTAGGAGCACAATGTGTTGGTGTCATCATCATGGCTTTGCAAAAATGATATATTCAATGTTTTATCTGGAAATCAGAATCAGGTTTTATTGCCAAACAGGTTTACACATACAAGGAATTTGCTGTGGTGTATTTGTGCAAGTACAAATATAAAAATAAGAAACAAAATGTAATATATAGATTATACTATTAGCACCTTGGTAGGGATTGTGCAATACGTTGTGGGGAAACACTAGAGCCTGGATGGTGCAAAGTACAGTTAGTCCGTTATTTGCCACAGGAAGTGTCAAAGTGTCACAGTCCCAGGCAGGGACCTCAGTGCAGTCCAGTGATAGGGTCCCAGGCCTTGTTGATGAGGCCAGCAGCAGTCAGGGGAAAAAACTGAATACAAAAACACACACATCCAAACTTGATTAACACTAGGTGCTGGATAGAAGTGACGGAAACCCTGAGACGAGAAAGGTCTCCCAGGTAAGTTGTGATTCGAGCCCAGTCTGACGAAGGGTGTGTGCGGTCAGGGTTACCTAAAGTTGGTGTACAGACATTTCTCGTCTTCTGAAGGACGTTTCAACCTCATCCTATTGCATTTTGACAACTCTATGTGGCTTGATTTTTGCGTATCAGAGAAATACCATTCGAAAGTTGATTTTTATCATGAGCACAGCGGTCTACAATTTACGTGTACATTTGTGTGCTCCTGCAGAGTACAACATTTTGCTCCATCAGTTTAATTAGAAGCCTCCATGCCACCTGTGGATATCACTATAGGGTACTGTTGAATGTGGGAGTCATTAATACTCACACAGGTTTGTCACAATTGTAACTTACATTTAGATTTATTGGAAATTTGCAAGAAACCGGGGCTTTTCTTTCCATAGGAGACATGTGAACATTTAACAGCAGTGGAAAAATATTCAGATAACGTTGGCTGTGATCTTTTTAGAAATTCCAGTTCTTATTCTGATGGAACATGCAGGCTTATTGGCCGGACTTACTGGAGGCATTAAATAAAGAAGCTGTCTTATATCTGCTTTGGGGAAACGTGAAAAAAGGAAGGTGTATCTTAACTTGTTGTATGTCTTACTAACTGCTGTTTCCCACTATTAAGACAGAGGCAGCTTCATTGTACTAGTCTTTTAACTGGATTACACTTAATTGTAGAACATGGAACAAGATGGTGAATAGCCCTTCACTGACATGAGACATCATTCCTGCTGTGAATGATCCACATTTGTGCCCTTATCCTGGTTCTTCGCTGCTTGTTTTATCTGTGCCTCATTGTTCAGTGATAAAGAGATCACGATGACAGTTTGGAGTCATTATCGAATCAAATGCAGGGTCCTCATTTTCACACCACTTAGCCAGAGGCAACAAAAAATCAGTCCGTTGCTTTTTGTGTCAATGTGGTCAACCAAGCAGAGGTGACTGATTTTGTACCTGCTATCTTATCATGAAAGCTTTGGGGCGGGGGGGGGGCACCAGACCAGCTGCCTTGATAAAACAAGGTCTAGATTTAGTGCAGATGTGAGTCTCAATAGATCCCAGTGTCTGTGAGAAATTAAATCAATAGTATCAGCATCAAGTATTTAATACTAACAAGTGTTCATTCAACTACAAGGAAAGGATGTTATTCATCTTAAAAATAAGTATAGATGAAAGTAAGAAACCTTGTGTATTGTATGTTTTTATAGCCCGTATAAAAGATGAATGCTCTATCAATCTTAATACACAAAATAATAAAGAGTGCTTTAATCCAGTTAATTATGCATTAACTGATTTAGATAATTGGACTGTATCAAACAGAGCTCAAAATCTGATGAGCTACTTTCCACTTGAAAAGAGTTCTGCGTGCGCACCGCAGACTTAAGCCAAGAAAATTATCCTTTGCTCTTACATTTCCCAATAGGGGTCATCTGAGCAGGTGGAGACATCACCCCAAGGTCCAACTGAGTACAAAAATAGAGGCAGAGAAGTAATGTGGAAAGCCTCCATTCTCATCCTGTGATTCTTACACAACCACCCCGTGGATTGTGATGGTGGATCTTTGACCATGGCGATGCATTGTGAATCAGAGATCGTGATAGTGGATCATGGAGGCAGCTGACCGTGGACCCTAATAGTGGATCGTGGAGGTGGATAGTGATCGCTGATCATGGACTACGATTACAACAAGACTGCTTGATATACACTATGCCTGCTCACATATTCTACCTTGACCTGCAATAACTCTTTCATTTCAATTTTCATTACTGCTCCCTCCATTTCTATAAGACATGTTCTTATTTATGCAGCTACATGCAGCATATATTGCACTTCTGTCCATCCTGGGAGAGGGATACCTCTCATGTGGCTCTCTCTGAGGTTTTTTCCCGTTGTCAGCAGTTTTTACTCCCCCAGTGGCAAGTAAGGGACCGGTCATCTCCCAAGAGGTGAAAAGGTCACCGTGCCTTTCTGTGGAAACCACAGCTTCTGATCCTGCCATTTGGTGAATGGAATTGGAATCATCAAGCATACTTGGCCTCATGGTTCAGTGCTTTTGATTTCCTTGCCCTAGTAAAAGACTTAAGTGCACACAGTGGATATCCGCATACTGGGTATCATTATTCCCTATTACAATGAATTACAATGGAGCTGTGCATTAAAGGCAGTGCAAAGGTCAACCCTGTCAACACAGGGCACCACGGCCAGTGCTGTGATGGTCTGCAGGGGTTTCTTTCCCTTTAGAAATCTATAAATGAACAAAATGTGTTTGTAAAGCACTTTTCAAGCACAGACATAAAAAGTACTTCACAAGAGAAGGCAAAAAGAGCAGACATAGCCTTGATGTGTATGGGCGGTGATTTCTAGCGTTGATCAGCGTCTGCCATAAACAAGCACAGTAGTTCAATCACTAATGGTTTAAAACTCCGTAAAAACTGTGTTGTCGACATTCATTAAAATCAATATAACTGATTTTAGCTCTTTCATGTACAATGGACACGATGGACACATTTGTAAACATCCTGTTCTTTTCTGTGAAGCAGTTATGCAATAAGAAACACACAGTCAGGTACATTGCAAGGGTTCTTATGTGAAGTTAGGATTCTGTGTTTAAAAGGGGAAAGCACAGTTATTACACAGTTATCATCTAATGTGTCAAAACTGAATCTGTCATGAGGGGGGTACAGTTTGACCAACTGCAAACAAAACATCCCTTATTTAGTCATTATCAGTAACCTTACAGTCAAAAGAAATAGCAGCACCTGATGCTTAAATTAGGCCTAATAAACCGGTTAATATAACTACTTCATTTAAAAGTGTCCAGATTATGTTTTGTACCTTTTTCGTGCATGAAATATTCTAGTAATTGACAAAGTCTGCGACGAAGAGAGTCCAAATCTCCTAGAGCCTTTTTTGTAAAACATCTATGTCACCATGGCACATATAGTAACTTACAGTTTTACCCTGATGTAGAGCTTGTTCACAATCACAACATGTGTAATACAATAAACAAACAAAATAGTAACATATTATTTTGATATGTCCTGCAGACTTGATTGTCCTTTTTAAGCAGATAGAAAAAATTGTGAAAAGAGGCATATTCATACTCACCATATAAGGGCATGAGACTGCAGAGCCTTGTGCACACACAGAACTCACAGTAACTGAAAATAGCATTTAAGAAGACAGAATTGATTGATTGATATTTAAAGACGGCGCAGCCCCGGATTCAAACCGTAAAAAAAAGTTCTATAATTTGTAGTCAGAAGTGGATATCAAATACCACAAAAAACAGTACATGGGATACGGTTACCCATTCAGGGAAAGCTTTATCTGGAGAAGGTGAATAACTTATATAATACAATTGTTTGATCTCTCATTTGAAAAATACATTTTCAAACACAGAAAAGGAAGGTGCACAGAGTTAACTGAGCTGGAGCAGCGCATCCTTGGAAACTCAGCACTGCAGTTTAATCCTCAGCTGAGCATCTGTGGATACTCGGCCTGAGCCTGACAGGACCTATCTGGACCGGACATGCTGGGCTAGCTTCACACAAAATGTTTTCAATGATATTCCGGTTCAGGTCCCGCTGTGGTGCAACTGCGTCTCCTGAGCCAACTCTCGTCTCAGAACAGAAATAAACTTGGTTTTCAGAATTAATAAGCTACCTGTGGACGTAACGTTTTAACTAGAAGCTGCATAAGTAAAACAGTGGAACATGTGAAACATTTCATATATAAACACCAGTGTGTAAAACCTACAGATGGGTGACTACATTTGCCACTGAATATTCTCCTCTTCAACTTGTTCAAAAAGTGTTCTCTTTTATAGTATAGACCAAATATTGTGTGTGTGTTCTCCTCTATGGTTTACAACAAAATTAAAATGTGCAGTTAAACTTGTGTGTCTTTTTTAAGGAAAATAAAGCATACAATATTATAATAATTTAAATTGTATTATACAACTGTAGAATTGAAACAATTTCAGTACATTGCATTTTTACATAAGAACAAATCCCAGATAAGTAAACATTGGTTAATGTCAGAATCTCATAAGTGGGTTTTAAGAAGAATTTTCTTCTTAAGAACAGTAGGTGAATGAGGTCCAATGAGATTACTCTATTTCTGAACGGTTTTATCTCTCGCTGCAGTATAGCTGTCTTTGTTGAGACAAACAGGAGGCTGGTATGAAAAACAATTTCTCTGCCATCTTCAAAAAACTAATTTAAGCAAACTCCATTTTAACATTTTTAAGGAAGATGTAATGTATTTTGAAAGAAGAAGAGGTACTGGTTTGGAAGCTTTTTTGAGCAGGAGACAGACTTATTCAGAAAGCCGATGTGATCTCTCTGCATCTGTCATAACTTACACCTCTTGGATTAAAGTAATATCAACGCCAATTACCACTGTTTAAGTTGCATTCAAATTAAATGTGTTGTACTTTCTTTTTTAGATCAAAACTGCTTATATAGCTTATTATTTTTGGCATCTAACTTGCACTACACCATGTGATCACAGCTGATATACTCTGTACTGCACATCCTCTTTAACACCAGTGGTATCAAGTTTAAAAATAAACTGTGCACCAAATAAAACAGCTTTTTCACTGGTTCAATCCCCGGCCATGTGTCTTGCGCAGAACAAGACCCCATGTGTCTTGCGCAGAACTAGACCCCTTTGTCTTATGTCTCCATCTCTGTGCACTCTTGGCATTTTAAATTGTCTGCTTTTGAGACGGATCCAGTGCTTGTTTATGGATCCGTCATTTTCTTTTTCAAACATGTTATTTTTCTATGCTGTTGTTTGTGAAGCCACTAATATCTTTGCCAAGACTCTTGGACTCCATTGTTGCCACCACAACAGAGTGAGAAGAGAAAGGAAAGCTCATTATCCACAGAGCCTTGAGTTTCAAGTTTTTATAACATCGTAGTTACCAGATACAAAGGTGCCATGTGGCAGAATAAGAAAGTGACATTATATAAGAATCCAGTTCACTTTCAGAGGAGACTGGCAGCGCAGAGCGGCAGCATTTCCACTCCTGAAGCATTGGTTGTTTTTATTCCGGCTCCTGTGATGTGATATATTGCTTCGTCAGTGTCGGATCTCTATGGTTTTCTGAACAGTATGTTGAGTTCAGCTTTGCTTGATTGTTCACTCTGTTTGTTCCCCGTCTCTTCAAAATCTATCCACATATCTTCTATCCCAAACCGCCATTACCACCCTGAAAAGTTGTATATAAATAGATTCCCCGCTGAGCACCGCTGGGCTGGAAATAATTCGAGTCTGGCAGAGGGAGAGTGTGCCGTTGTTTAAGTACACGCTGCTGCCTGCTGAGATCCTATAACCATTTGTTACAAAACCGTATCAACTTGTCAATGATAAATACAGATGCCTTGTAGGTCGTTACTTTACTCAGGTACATAACCAAATGCCACTCAGGGCTTTATTCTCTGTAAATATGTAAAAAAGATGCTTTAACTGATATTTTTTCAATATTGATTAATCATGTTTCCTTTAATCTACATGAAAAAGGCTTGTTATTCTTACATAATCTGACAACTGATGCGAAGCGGTGCCAGGTGACATGTCAGACTGACGCAGTCGTTATTTTCCCATCTAGCATCCACAGCTGTTCATCTGAACGTGTTGGTCTTAAAAAAATGTGCGGTCAGATGCATTGTTGGTGTGTTTCTAAGAGGAGGCAGTGGAAGCCATTTGTTCTTAAGACAAACAAAACTGTGGTACAGAATCAGCGTTTTATCAAGGGGACGTTATCAAGATGGTGATTTGCGACTTCATAGGTGATGCACACTCCTTGTTACTTACAGACAGATGGTTTGCTTGTGTGCAAAGTAGAACGTTTCCTCTGCAGCCAGGCGTTCCCGCTTACTACCTGGCAGATCCATTCTAATAGCATCCCTCAAGGATAACATTGTTCTACTGTTAAACTAACTAAAGTGGATTTGGACTTGCCCCAAATGCACTTGCACCATTCACATTAGATCAAGCACTTGTATCGTTAAAAGGGAACCAATTCAGTGCCTTACTGAGGTGGTAGGACCAGGGAGTATTTTATAAATGACTGAATTGAAATTGTGTCTTTTTTTTTGTTTTTGTCAATTGCTGACACAACCTGGAACCAGCACATTTACATTAATCAGATATAAGGCGATATATTCCACTTGCAATCAGTTGCCCTTCGTATTATACATATTCCTGATTATTCTGGCTGAATTATGCTGGACCTTATATTATATTTTACTATTGGTTCTTCCCATTTATTTTATCCAGTTTCTAAAATAAACCCATGGCATAAATTAAGCGTGAATGCTCATCTGTTACCACTAACTGAGTGTTTCAAACGTTTTTCTCCATTTGAGTGGACACAGTTTGTGTGGGTTTGTGCTCCCTCCAACTTTTGAGGTGGTTCTCCACCCTTGCCAATATGCCAGTCATGTTGCTGTGCTGCTCCTGCGTTTTTGGCACCACCAGCTAACTGTAAAGCACTGACATGTGCATTGAGCCTTCAAATGTGTCTGTCTTCCAGGAAGCAGCTCTGAGAGCGAGGTGTGGTGTTGAGCAAATGATGAGCGGATGACTGGAAATACACCCCCATTGTGTTAACTGCCATCATATCAGTCTGAGTGGATTGTTTCGGGGGGTTATCGGGGGTTCAGTTTAATACCTAATCGCATTTTATATTCGAATCAGACTTAAATTTGAAAGCTATTTACAACAAGTGAGGGCTCTCCACTCAGGGAAAAAAATAAAACAATGGTATATATATACTGAGTGTGTGTAAATGTGTATGTGTGCTGTGTTTGTATTCTTTGTCGACACAGTGTAAGTACTCTGTCTCCATTTTTCTATTTCCAGCCAAGAAGTATGACAGTGGCGAATATCTTAACATCACTAGCATCACAAGGGACCAGGCTGGAGACTACGAATGCAGCGCTCTAAATGACATCGCCTCTCCTGACACCAAAACAGTAAAAGTCACAGTCAACTGTAAGTATATCTCTGTCTTCTTCCTTGCTTTTCTTTTTTTTCCCACAGTGGCCCCGCTGACACATGAAAGACATAAGGGCAGCCTTCGATGATACCACGGCTGTGTCCTCGGCTGTGCTCCTCAAGAAAGTGTTCCTCTTAGAAGTTCGAAAAAGTGGAAGTTTCTTAATATTTAATGTGAGAATTCCCTTTTTGTCTGTGCGTATAGGTGATTAATTCACACCAAGGAAAGGTCTGACTGTTCCAAGCACTATTCCATTATGCAGGTAATGAGTCTTTCAAAAGTCTGAGGAGACAGTAATGAGGAGCCAGGGCATTAATGAGCGATACTGGGCTTAAGCTGGCGTGGTCACATGGAAATCACCACTCATATGTATGAGCAGGAACAGGCTCTGGACAGTGATTGCTGTTCCCTCTCGTTTTAAAAAGCAATCCTTCTGTTATTCATGGAGGATGTGCATAGATGCCCTGTGCTAAATCTCACTTTTGGCAAAGCTCATCAGGCACTCGGCTACAGAGACGGGAGGGGGGGGTGCTCCTTCTGGCCCAGTTACTGAGTCATATCCTGAAAGCTAATCATGTAAGTTTTCCAATTCAACTTTTTAAGAAATGGAATATTTTATTTCATACACAGTTTTGACAATTTAGTTCTTCTTTTGAAATAACTTTGTGTCCATTAATGTGTGTGCTTACTTCTACCTCTCTGTGTTAAGGCAGCTCTCATTCTGGCTTCATTATAATACCCCAGTCTTGTGGCCATTATTTCTGTGTAATGTCTGCCTCTAATGAGCCAGGCCTGAGTGAAGTTTTAGAGGCCAGTTATTTATAGCTCCGCTGAGACACAGGTCCAAGGATGAAAAGTGCTTTGACAACCGCCAGGGTCTTACACAAAAGGACATCCCCACAATTATTGATAAGGTATGTCACAGGCAGATGCCCACATTTTGAAGCCAGACAGCAGGACTAGGTGGGTTTAGTTTGAATTAATTGATCGGGAGGTCTTTCCTTTGCTGTCAGGAAAAGTCACCGCCGCAGCCTGAGCACTGGAGCGATGTGGAGCGAGTGGGAGAACGCCGTAGTTGGTCAAGTGTTGAGCTGGTATTTGCCTGCTGCCCACACTTATCTGAAGCAGCGAGAGTTACTTATACATTATTTTTGATCTGTGTCTTATATGAAGAGAATCACGATATATGATTTTTAAATTGGTTTCCGAAAAGTGTTTATCATGATATTTTACATAATCCTCCAGTTAGAGCATGACCTTATTTTTAACTACAGATCTATGGAAATATCTCTTAATACAAAGGAATAAACTGTACGGACTTTAAACACTGCCTTCTGGACTGAAAAACTTAGGTACTGCTTTGCAGCCAGCCTAATTGCTGCATATCACAAGCCTTTTCTAGGAAAGGCTACGGATTATAATACAGAAAACATAAACAATGTGTTGGACACTATTATCAAAAGAAGCAGGAGGATGCCAAGTGTATAATTCAAAAGAAGTCTTTCGATGTTCATGCCAAAAGCTCCAAAATATGTATTTCAAGGAACACCACCTGCAAGATGAAAGACACAATTTCTAAGTAATTAATGTGTTTCAATATGATTCACCTTGGAGTTGGGAGAAATATTTGGCAACCTTAAAGTAGCAGGCTGTTTTTTTGTAAGTTTGTTTTTACCTGGTTTAGTCAGTCAGTGTTGTTAGGGAGCACCGGTGGACAGGAAACCTCTTGCAGCGGACGTGTGACTCACAGGCCTCCAGTCATTAGTTTAGCCGAGTTGATGGGGCAGCCTGCGTAAACACTAAACTTTGAGATCTCCTCCATTAGTTGTTGACTTCCTGTTTGAGCGAACTCCACAGAGTCGGACTTCTCTGGCCTCACCAGCACCTCACATATGAAAGGCCCTGTATTTTGTTGCATCTGTTTAGTATTCAAAGTGCTCTGCAACCATGGGACTTGGATAAACAACATATGTTACAAACTTTAAGTAATCTTTTGTTTTCAACACCTTCAAATAGCAGCAATGTGGTTGCTTAAAAAGAGTCACTACCTCATGAAATGGAGCTTTAAATATTCAGTGTAACGCCCAGGCCACGGTTTCCCCCACGTGCCGAAATGATTCATGGCAAAACAGAGAGTAAAAATGATCTTTCACCACAGTTCCAATGTCTAACTGTGGAATATGTCATTGAATCCAATCAATCAAGAAGGTGGTGATATATCCGCAGGACCGGCATATGCAGACACAATTGAGTCTTTATGTTGTGTTCACAAAGTAAACAATCGATACATTAATTAATGCACAAAGTAATCTACAGATTAAAACATGATAGAAATTATTATTTACAGTTGGATACAGAATATTTTAAAAGAGCTTCACATCAACCAACACATTTTTTAAAACATTTATTAGAGTATATACTGTATATAAACAAGTCACTTTACTCTTCTTCTTACATTTGCAAAAAAATATTCAGTACAGGATTTTTACTTGTAACGGAGTAACTTTTACAGCTTGGTATTAGTAATTGTACTGTGGTATTAGTAATTTTACTGAAGTAAAGCATGTGTGTACTTCCACCAAAGCTGCTAACACGCAAACTAACATCTTCAGCTAAAAAAGAAAAATCCTTTCGTTTCCATTCTTTTAATGGCCATTAATACTGATAATAAAAACTGTTAAATCCTGTAAAAATTATATATTTAAACCAGTGCAACCCAAATCAGTGTATCAGCTCCAAAGCCATATATGTATCTGTTTCATGCAAGTTGCCCTCTCATACCCCACCACAGTGACTGGTGACACATGCTCATTTGCAAAGATAAGGGGGTTGAATAAATGAGTTACAGTTGTCCACTGGAGCGACTGATATGGCCACAGCAGGCAAAACTGGAGCCAGCTGGTGGCCACTCTTCACTGCCTCCTCACCACCCTGGCACTTGCCCGGCGAGGGGAAAAAAGAAGCATTTGCACCACACATCCCAATCTCCTGCATCATTCATGCCCTACTGTCACACATCAGGCCTCATCCGCCAGACGCCTCGGAGCGTGGGGGGTATTGATGAGTTTTTTCGGTGTGCCAAATTCTGAATTAAGATAAAGACGTTAGCTGACATTGAAACTCAAACAAGAAAGGATACCTGCATAGTAAGAAGAAAGAAGAGTAATTTATTAAAATTTGTGGAAGAATGCTTGTGCAGCTGTTTATCTTGGTTTATAAAATCACCATCTCAACTTTTCAAAGGCTTGTTTGCAAATTCTGCAGGGGTCAGTCTTACAAGAGCTTTCCCACGGATACTTTCAAATGTATAATTACATTAGATCGATCCAAACAATAACATTAGACCTAGTTTGTTGACATTGAAAGATGAAAATAATGAAAATCTACCGGATTTGCCTCAGGTGCAAATAATGTTCACAGCTGAGATTAAAAAAAAAGTTGTATTCACGTTATACAGGTTCCAGGTTAAATGTTCACAAATAAACTACATATGTAACTTAGGTCTAGTTATTTTTTGACATATTAAAGTAACATAATGACGCTACCTTTAAATTAACCTTTTTATCGATATCACATAATGACACTACCTTTCTATTCTGTGAGTCTTTTTTTTTAACAAACAGGATTCAATGAATTTCCTTGTTTAATTATTTAAGAGGCCATCATCTTGTGCTTTGTCTTGGTTCGTTGAGTATCCTTCTCTTTAATAGCAGTTCAATTCAATTAAGTCACAAACACCAATCAGTCATGTCTGCACTGTTTCTCTCCTATCGTTCTAATGAGGCGGCATTCAGTGAGTGACACTGACGTTTGATGGGTTAACAGTCTAATTAACTACATGTCCAAACAATTTCTCTCTGCTTTCATAACAATTCCTTTATAAGCAGAGAGTATAGTTGACCTCTGGGCTAATTGCAGATTAAGGGCACTAATTAAAATAAGCAAACCAGAGTAATGAAAACAAAATTAAGCTCTAGCATGTTTGGAGTTTTAATAACACAAGGCCTTCCATAACACTAAGCCTGCCATTTGGCTTTCTATGATATGAGGAGGCATTGTCACCGTGCAGTGTTTTCCAAGTGTTAAGTCCGGTACATTTAACCTCTGCTTGAATGCCTCTAAGGCTCAAAAGACCGCCTTAATCACACAGCACTAATTAAATGATTGGCCTGTGCCTCTTGTTTCCACACGTCTGCTGATGAATGAATGGTGACTGGATGCTTTCATCAGCCGGACCTGAATGATGGCAGTCGCGCAGGAGGTCACGCTCGCCTCAGATCGGCTCAAAAGCCCCACTCGGTGAAGGGAAATTTCAGTGATTTCTTTTTTCTACCTGATGAAATTTGATCTCTGACCTACTTTTAAAATTTACATATTCATCTTCCCTGCGGGGGGCTGCAGCTATTGGCTGAATCTCTCACCGCACAGTGTGACTCAAAGGCGTGAATATCACATCTAGGTGGCTGAGCTGGAGGGAAGAATGAGAAGGGAACCACCTTTGAAAACCTCCACCTGAGATCAAAAGCCAGTGATTGATTATTTCACGAATCCGCCTTCTTTCAGAATAAAAGCTTCCAATACTAAATACATACACATGAATGACTTTTTTTCAAGCTGAGGAATTAAAGAATTCTGACCTTACCCTTGCTGTTCGGAAATCTCTCCCCCTCCGGAGGTAGCTGTCGGCTCCCACTTGCTCTTGAGTGAGTGACGCTGCAGAGTCTGAACACGGCTATATTGAAAGATGGGATCTGACAGTTTGCACAAACTTTAGTCACACGTGGAAAGAACACAAGACGAACTCTCTTGCTCTGCTGCGTTGTGATTTGCTCCTCGCTGCTTCATTTGCTTTAACTGATGTGGTCTTGATAGCGCGCCAGATGTTCCCATCGTCTCTCTCCGTCCATGTGATGATCACAAAGCAGACACAAGTCAATTTTCAGGAAATAAATTTCCCCACAAAGACAAATCAGTTGATGTTTTCTTAGTAGCACAGTTGTCTGAATTATGGATGTGGAGTAGGAAGGCCCTGTCTTTATTTGTTTTTTATTTTCTCGCTTTGAATTATGTTGATGCAAGATACTGGTTATGGGTGAGTGTCACGCTGCTGAGAAAGTTATAGAGCAGAATACTCAGACTCCTAGATCCTCCTGCAAGCCCTGCCCCAGCTGGACACATGTGGAGGTATAATTGGGTTCCTCTGACACAGCCCATGTAACTTTTCTTCTTTTCTTCTGTGTGATCCCGTCCCTTCCTATCTAGATGTTTGGCTCTGGTTTGAACTATCTCTCTCTTCAACACCACTTGTTTTCTTTCAAGCCAAGGTTTCACTTGTTTCGCAGAGTGAAGCTGTGCCCTCTGTGCCTCTGACTTTGCCAGCCATTTGTACGCCTCCTTCCTCCTCCAGTGCCCTGCAGCTGTGAATTCTGCTCACACACTCACCATGGCTGTGCTCTTCCAAAAAAGAGCACCTCGCTCTTTCTTTGCTGCTTACAGTAATTGGCTAGCAAAACTGTGATCATTTTTTAATTAATTATGAGCATCAACCTTAGAACTGCTGTGAGCAATTACAGCCAGTTCTAGATTCCCTGAGCGTAATTGAAATGCGGTGACGTACTTGGGATACTTTGAATTCTTTACATCACCTTGTCTTTTGTTTGCTCTGACCTGCCTTCCCCTGTAAGGCCCCAGCCATCGGGGCCTGTTTGGAATTCAGGCCCTGCCCTGGTAGATACACCCACAACATGCTCCTCTGACTCCCCTGACAGAGTTGTTCGGGGGAGTCATGACCATCTTGGATAAATTAGAGGTAAAAGTTGTTTACTTGTGGTCAGGAGACACATCTTCATGACCGACCAAAATTACAATGTCAAGTAAAGACACCAAAGTAAACAAGTTAGTGGAGTGTTGGCATGTTTGCACGGTGTCATTTTTTATTCATGTAGAACAATTATTCACTGTGACATTTGCAGTGGTGTTCACAGCATTTACATTTGATAAAATACATGCTCTGTGTGTGTGTGTGTGTGTGTGTGTGTGTGTGTGTGTGTGTGTGTGTGTGTGTGTGTGTGTGTGTGTGTGTGTGTGTCCTGTGGTCTTTGTGGTCTTTACACTGTCTCGGTGTGAGAACTTATGTCCACATAATGCAAATCATTTAATTCTAAGATTTACGTTAAGGTTTAGCAAGTTGTAGTTTAGGTTACACTAGGTTTCCAGAAAATAAATGTATGCGTGTGTGTGTGTTCTGGCGCGCAGCCCTGCCTCTCTGCAGTGGTTTGATAAGGCAGATGGATCATAGGTAAAACGAATGATCATTCGACTGTTGTTGTCTTTTGAAGATCAGACTCAAGGTCTCAGCTGAGCATTTGTCGACAGTTTGCTGTGTCCATTGAAATACTGTGGCTTACAATTCAAAGGAGAAGGCTTCCTAGAATTGGATTCTGATCTAGTCCTAAGTAGAGTTAAAGCCAGTACCCTCGAGCTGTTTGGATGTAAATCCATCTCTCTACATCCCTGCAAAGCTCTCGTCTTGATTGCTATTTGGATTCCTAGCTGCATGTGGGGCTTGAATAAATGAGTGGAATCTTGATCTTCTGCAGAATAAATGTTCTTGATAGAACCACTTCAGGACAGTTTGACACTGCGACTTCTTCCGTTTGCTTGTGACTAATCAAAATCATGTAGTATTGTTGCCAAAGTGGAGCCATCCAACTGAACTTTCTTAATGCATTAGGGTATTTATATATATATGTTGATTGTAGAGTGGTCCTCATAAGAACTCCCTAACATTCTGTATTCGGTGTATAGGTAGGAATTTGGGTACCTTGAACCATTAAGTGTTTAATTTAGACAAGGAGATTGAATCCCTACCGCTGACGACCCACACACGTTTTGTACGCTAAGCTGGTTATTTATACGCTTTGCATTGTGTGAAAAGAAGGAACACAATGTTCTCTAGCTGTTCTGAATAGAAATCTTAATGAATTAATAAATCTTGGCAGCAGAACCATTCCTGACTGACAAAAAACAGGACAACGAAGCCCACAGATGGCAGTGGGGAACAATGTCTCTGTGTGTAAGCTGATAAGTCATGCACTGATGAGTCCATTTCGTAATTGCAATGAAAACTCATTTTCAAATCTGGCTGAAGAGGTAGAGTTATTAATTGATCTTTTAATTAAAAAGCCTTGCGTTCTGTGGGTTCTCTTGGCAAACAATAGTTTGTAGCTAAATAAATCATATTCAATCTTGAAGTACACCAATTAATCATTAATAGTCACATGAGGAAAACTTAAGGCAGACAACTCGGTGAAGCCCTGTACATTAAGGTGTGGTGCTTTCCCAATAAACTCTGCCTATTCATATTAGTGAGGAAAAACATTTCATTCATCTTAAACATGCTTGTATTCATGTGCTTTGTAGATTCAAACAATTGGAAACAGCGTCTTTATTTTGACGACACCCTTTACAGAATGTAAATGTAAAGGAAGTCGGCTTGTGATCGACCAACAACAGGCCATTTGTCAACCCGGCAGGGCCTTACAGCGCCCATTTCTCCACCTTGCCTGTGCTATTCCTGGACCCAACCCCTCACCCCCATCTGGTGGAGTCACCACGACTCCAGGCATGATTTACAGCACCACAACAGCGGTCTCCAGACACTAAATTACCTGGATTATTGGGCCTTCATGATTTTTAGTGCAGTTCTTTGCATTACTCTCCAAATCTTGATGGTGCATTGCACAATATATGACGATTAAGGACATGCCAGCAAGTTGAAATTGGAATTATTGGATTGGGCTGGATTTTATGACTGTGATCTGTCTTAACAGAGCCCCTTGCCAAGTCCCATATTGAAAAGACTTCATATTATTGATATGCATATAACATTTGATCATTTTTGACCACAAATGAATCTGTGGAGGATAATTTTCTTTATCCCAGCACATTGCAACTGTGGTATGACTTGAGTGATCAAAAGGACAATTTGACTACTTTTGAGGTTTTCTCAAAAGAAACCTTAGTGTGGTAAACCTTTAAGAGCAGTACCCTTGATTAAATAGACAGTGATGGATTATACACTGTGTCCGGATTGACACTGGATCATAGTTTGTATTGTATATTTAAACCCCCAGGAGGGATAGCCTGTGGTGCTCATACTTTATGTTGACCAGCGAGATTTCCGCTATTACTTAGTTGTTTTTTTTAACCAACCATCTGAAAGGGCAGCCATCCAAGTTCCGACTTTGAGTCTAATGAAGAAAACACAGTGTTCCTTTTGGCAAATAGCTTATCCATTTAGTTCTTTATAAAAAGGAACACATCAGAAAGGCTCCCTCTTAAAGCAAATAGGCGGATATTTTGCCAGTGGGTTTGTATTCTTGATAGACCCATAAACAACATTGACTTTGTGTGTGAGGTTTCAAGTATTGACACCCCTGCCTGGGCCAGCGTGTCCACTGTCCTAGTAACTGTACAGCTTGACAGCCAGGTCACCCTGGCGCTTTCAGAGGCTTCAGATAATCAATGGCACTGCACAATGACACCATTGGAGGATTATGAGGATTCAGTGAGCCTCTGTCATGCAGTGTAATGCATTGATTTTGTCATACTTGTTTTTGTTGATTTATATTTATGTGCTGTGCAGTTTTATCTACTTGTTCCCGCTTCTTTTTTAAGTATTTCTGTTGTACATTGTCGAATACTTAACACTCAGATTTATTACAAGCCCTCCTGTTCTTTTCTGTAAGTTATGGCTCTCCTGTGGTTTCCCGGCTGGGTTGTAGGATGTTTTTTGCGACCTGTCAGGCTTGTGGGTGATTAAAAAAGATGGAGATCTGAACTCTGAAGAAAAGTGTTCTTTAGATATTGCATCCATCCAAGGTTAGTCACACACACAGGTTGTACGTACAAATGCACGCAGGCACAGCAAGCACGCCCAGTCAAGGTCTAACAATACCCCGCAGCATGGCATTCAACTTTTCATTCGCTTATAAATGAACAGGAGAAGCTGTAGCATAACGTAGCACTTGATTCACGGTATCAAGTCCTTCGGATTATTCACCTCAGGCACGGAAGAGGGAATTACTGCATAATTGGCACACATATGCAAGGACTGGAAATCAACTTACTCTCGTCATATGAATGTGCTCATTATGATGCAGAAGAAGGTTGGGGAAAGGGCATCCATCATCACAGAGCACACTGTCACTTCTCTGTGCCTCTCACACATGATCATACAGCACATGCAATGCTCACATGTATCTTTTCCACCTCACACAGATCTGTTGCATCCCACCTCATCAATCTACACGGAGTCATACAAGTTGGATGAGAGACTAATCTATTCTAGATTCTCTCCATTGAACCAAGGCTCAGATGTTTGCAAGATCCCTGTCTCACAGAAGCACATATATGTTCTATAATGAATCCTTTCCTTACTGTAACACAAATGGAATAACGCCAGAGCTAGCCTGTTTTGTGGGAACTGCACCTTCAGATTCTGGTTTGCAGTTTTTGGAGTTGGACACCAGGTAGTATCTCTGGGTTGTTCATTCCAGGGAAGCTGCAGCAGTCTTCACCATGGTCAATCTTTTCAACATTTCAAAATGCAACCGTAAGTAAAGGTTTGCAGGCCATTCCATTGGATACAGACCTGAGTCCTGACTGACAAGTCGTACTTGAAGGCAGTAATATAAATAGTCCACAAAACGCATCTTACTTTCAGACATGCCTGGGCAATTTACTGTTTCATTCAGAGATGACCCTATCGAGTGCCAGCTTTTTCCCATGTATTATAATGTACCATGCTTTTAATCAGAATCTATGCGACCGACACAAAGTAATTTTGCTTGTATTGTATGTCAGCTGGCCGTGAATGTGATTGTTTACTCAGATTGGCTGTTTATCATTTGTCAAGCTTTTCGGAGTCAAGCCGAGTTTACACAATACCCACTGCCAGATTGAACCCTACACCTTATAATGATTCGTTCTCCAGCGTTGATTAATGGAGAATCAGGGGAAACAGTCATGATAATACCAGTGGGTATTATCCACTAGTTCTGTGAGGAGCAGTGCTGCTTAGAGCCAACACTCCTTGTCCTCAATCACTTACCCTCCACATGTTATGAATTCAGTATTTCTCTGATAATGGCCAGTAATTACCCATGTAACAAGTGAAACATTTGTATTGTCATTTTTTAACTAAGGGAAAGGTACAAGTGTTTTAAAATCCTTTTGTCTGGCTGGTTCTTCCAATTGTTGCAATTCTATACAACTTCAATTTATTAATTTTGTTTCTTTCATGGCTTTGTTACTATAAGCAGGGTAAATATTTGAAGTACAAAGGGACTTGGCTGCTTAAGAGTCTGTCCGTATGTAAAGCTGGCTTCATGACACTGGCAAAGAGATTTACAGCACATTTCAGCACATGAAAGGATCCTCATTCTGCATTCACAGAACCTGCCTCCGCCATTGAGTCTTTGAACTTCCATTAAGCCATTTATCACCATGCGGTGCAATTCATTTCCTTTTCCTAACGGTGGGGATGGCTGCCCTCTCCCCTCCCCAACTGCACCTCTGTAGATTCTGAGTTTTGAGTTTACACTATGTAATGTGTGCACTGACCACAAAGTCTGTGGCTGTCACTTTCAAGTTCAACAGCTCTCATTCCTCCATTGCTCTGTGTCCGACTGGCACTTAAACCTTTTCCCTTAAGATTGCCTTTATGCCTGTGATAACAGATTTATCTTTACACTTTCTCTGCTGACACATTTTGTTTCACTGTTTTTTCTCCAGTTGCCCCATCTATCCATGAGATGAAAAGCCATGGAGTTGGTCTGGGACGCACAGCTCTGCTCAGGTGCGAGGCGGCTGCTGTGCCTTCTCCAACATTTGAGTGGTACAAGGGTGAGAAAAGGTGAGCCCAGCTTTATTGTATGAGCTATTTCGATATCAGCAGCATCACCCAGATCCACTGGATGCCTCTTTTTTGTGTCACAGATCCCTCATCTTGCCAGCAGCCATTGGCTTTATTCCAGGCATCTTGAAACAAGTGCCAGATATTAAGTATTGTTTAAAGTTTGCTTCGAATATTTTGTATTTTACAGCCATATTGAAAACATGTTTGTACCTAACTTATGACATTGATAGCAGGTACTTTCTTGCTCTTTTTTACCTATTTAATAACCAGTGTGATTTTCTACCTTTCTACATTTTAACATCTATGATGCCTAAACAAAACACAGTAGTCATTTTTTTGTAAACTAAATCTCAAATTATGGACAGACCACACTACGTCACATCCTGAACTGCCCACATTCTGCAAGTGAAGATACGTAATCCACCTTGGCAGATTATCAATTGCCTGATTCATGAATGTGTTACCATGCCTTAAAGCTGTATGTTAACCCGCTAGTCAGATGTTCAGTAGACATCATCACATCAGATAGGTCTTCTCTGCCAGTCACTATCAAATCTGAACACAACTCAGCCACTTCCAGTGAGAATTGGGGTTTGGTCCATTAATGTGAATAGGAATGGATACTGTTGGTGGATATATCTTAAAACAACAGACAAGCTAATAAGTGCTATTCACTTAACTAAATAGTTCTTGAAAAGCGAAATACAGTTTCAACCAAACTCCACAAGAAAGTCTATGGACTCAATGTGTTTCAAGTTGAAGTCTAAACTTTCCTCTTTCATGCTGACTTTAAGCCATTATGGTGGCATAATTGTGAACAAGCAAGTGCTAGAAAAGGTGTTTTGGTTGAAAAATGTTTTCTCAGACAGGGCTTTTGTTTGTTCTTCTACTCGACCAGTCTCTGGGGAGAGTTCACAGAAATGTCCCAACAAACGTAATTTGGGCCTTGTCCTCACCTTGCATCTTAATAAAATCTTTGCTGGCAACTGGCTTAAATCATTCACGGCACATACATCAATCAGCTGTGATTCAAGTGTCAGTTCTTGAATTTAAAAACCAAATTACCCCCATTACCCATCATTTACTCACTCCTGGTGAGCACAATTTCAATCATCAACTCACACTGTGCTAATTGTAATTATGGGGTGGATTCAATTTATTCAAATTGCTAAGAAGGCAAGTTGGCATGTTTCTTCTTTACTTAATTCAAGGACTTGTTCTTTCTGTGACTTCTTACATGGCTAAATGGTGATTTCTTAATTTAATCGTTGTCGCGGACTAGCACAGAACATGTGTAATTTCTGTACAACATTAGCACTGGCTGTAACTGTTTTATTACCAATTGGATGTGCATGTGAAGTGAGGGCCACCTCTCATTTTGGCTACGTATTGATGCAGTTATTCCATCATGGCTGCTGCCAGTTTGTGTCTATTGGAGGTTCTTTCGCAGATTTGACAAGCAAATCTCTCCCTTGGTTTTTCACTGTTCCCATTCTTGAATGGAAGTTGGTGAGTGTTGGTGAGTGTTGATGTGTGTTTGTGTGTGTGTGTGTTTGTGTGTGTTGGGATGCCTCTTTCACTCTGACAGAGTGACTAGTTTCATGGTGAAGACGCGAGAAACCCACCAATATTATCAGAGAATGCTCAGCTAACATTTGAAGTTGTTGTCGCTGAGGGAACAACAGATTTGCAGATATTTGCTGGACATAAGGTCACAACTCGAGCCACAGCAACTTGAGCCAGGCTGGAGGTCATGGGCCAAAGTAGAGCTAGGAGAGAAACATGCTTCCCTGTTTGGAGGTTGTTATGATTTATAATGTGAAACTGTTGCAACACAAATCAAATTTATATCCACAATAATCCCACAATCAGGATTTGTGGTGTTTTCCGTTACAGAGTGATTTTGAATCACTACAGGCTGTTAAAGATCATCACGGATATCAAAGTGAACAATTGAACATTTGTTAATTCTACGATGCTAAGATGCCAGTCCCAACTGGAATAGGATTCATAGTAATCCTCATGCACCTGCATCAAAATAATAAGCAAGATGTCAAGTGGCACCCAGCGGTTTCCCCCCAGAGCAACTCTCCAAGGACCAAGTGAAGGACCACGGGATAAACAGATTTGTTGAAGAGGGCGATGAAGCACTGTACATTCTGAGGAAGCACTTAAAGAGGACTAACATTTGTACTCTCTTTCAACGCTGTCTCCCCCTGAAACTGTGTGTGTCCATGTGTGTGAAACACAAGCTTCATTTGTATTGATTGGGTTCTGTTTTTCAGGATTATCAAAGGTCAAGGCATCGACATCAAGAGCCCCAGCTCCAGATCAGTCCTCACAGTGACCAACATGACAGAGGATCGTTACGGGAACTACACATGTGTCGCCACCAACAAGCTAGGGACGGCTAACGCCAGTGTGCCTCTCATTCGTAAGTTGCCTTTCTACCTGCTTATGACTGTCTGGAGTTGTGAAGAGTCAGAGGGCTGAAAGGTTTATGCCCTTAGAAGTTTTAAAGTTAAACCCAGTGCTGCAGCTGAGTGTCCACATATCATCAGCAGAAGTGGTTTCCCATTTCCTAGTCATCAGTGTTGTGAATGTTGGCTGTCTAAAGTAGTTGCTAAGTCTGTATGTATGTGTGTGTGGGTGTGTTGGTTTATGTCTGCTTTCAGAATCCACCAGTGCATGTGTACTGGAAAAGAAAACACACCAACTGAAAAATAAATGTTGCTTTGAGGTGAGAGCTTTGCAATTACAAAGGCATCCACACAGGTCATTAATGTTACGTCGGAAATCAAGTAGGAGTAGGATTCAGAATTTACAGAGGTCTGAGAGCCAGCCCTTTCATGGATTCGAAAGCGCCATAAGGTGTTTATCTGAATGTGAGAAGAGCCAAATAATTAGAGGCCAAGCTGCTGGTGCATCAGTGAAATACTGCAGAGTTATTTAATATATTTCTGGAAGCAAACTTACATATATTTCGGTGATAAAGAAGAGTGTGATTATAATCATCAACACTGTGTCTTAACGGACTGGAAGCCCAAAGCAATGTATACAAATAAAGAGCAAATAATTTTAAATTCATTCAGTCATTCATTAGCTCGAGCGCTTATCCTCTGAGGGCCATGGAGATTAATCTTAAATGTAATTTTTAAATGAATTCTCCACAGCATAATCAGACATTAAGAAATATTTACTGCTTACAAAAGGCTCAGAAATTATGTGTAGCAGAGGGATTATTTTTCCAGTCTTTGCCATTTAACTGGCATGATATTCATGTAAAAAATGTAAAGATCCTGACATGCTTTGTAAAAAAATCATCGGCATCAGTGACGGATGATGCACAGAAAGGGTCACCTCTTTAATTTTCTTATATTTCAAAAAAGGAAATCCTGCGGAAATCCTTTTAAACAAGTTCCAGTCCACAGTCGCTCTTCTCTCTGAATACAGACATCTTTAAGACTCAAAGACGTCTACATACATTCTCAAACTTCAGGAGCTCTCCACTTATTCACAGTCTTGTACTTTACTTTGTGGAAGGTATTTCATGTTTCTACACTGTTATTTTGTCTGCCCGCTGTACCTGCCAAGCAGCAACAAAAGCAACGACAGCGAGGGGCTAGGGAGCAGATTTCCCTCAATGTTTTAGAGTGAGTATGAATGGAAAAAAATCAGTTTAATGTATTCAGTGATGAAATATGAACAGGTGAATTAAATTATTCACCGGTATGCGCTGCACCCTCTGATGATAACATTGTCCCTAGCAGGCCAGAGACTCGGAATACAAAAAGATATTTCTGTAGAGTTGGCAATTGTCAAAGGAGCACTCCACTCTCCTGTTTGTGTATGCACAAAGAACATCAAAGCCTTGTCTCAGATCCTCAAATGGATGATCTTAATGTGACACAAGCGAGGCCTCAAAGGCAGAGCGGCAAAGAAACCCTCAGAATAGACAGAGGAGGCAGCTTCCTGTGCTGCCACCTCCAACGTCTCTCTCTTCCCTCTCTTTATCTCTTTGTCTGTCTTGCTATCATGGCTTTGTTTATCTGATTCTCTTATCTCACTCTCTTGCTCCCTCGCTCTTTCGTCCTCTCTTGCTGACTCCCACCCTTGTCTCTCTTCTTTTTCTCTCTCTCTGTCATTCTCTTCCTCTTGCAGACACAGCCTTTCTTTTTCCTTCCCTTTCTCTCTCATGATCTCCACTAATGGAGGGAAGGCCAATTCTGCTGTCGCTCCTAATGAGAAATGGCAAGCGATCGCTGCAGCGCGCACTCTCACGGGTGCGCTGACGCAAATAACAAAACCCAGAGATTAGATTTCACCACGGGTGACTTTGGATTGCTATTTTAGAATCAGTCGATAGCTATTGATGAGCAAGGTGGGTGGGGGGGGAGCGGGGCATGCATATTTGATAGAACATCATTCATTGAGGTGAATTATAAGTGGCAACAGAATGAGGGTGGTTTGCGGGGAAGAAATTGAGTATGTATGTGTAGATACAGTAGTTTCCCTTCGTTGTTTCCATTACAGTAAAAGGTTCAGTAGATGCAAATGAATTGATTAGGTCAAGTAACGGTCATTGCCATTGAAAAATCTGTGTAATGCAGCCACTGGAGATTAACTATAAACCAAAATACTAAGCATTCAGGGCTCACCTTCATGAGTCTGTTGTCACGATTCAGAAGTTGAAAGGTCCTCATCCTTGAGCTGTGTAAATCCTTTTTGTCTTTAAAGTAAGAGAGTCACTTTAAATTAGTCCAGTGAAAGGTTGGCCATGATCACGCTCTTGACAGCGTTCTCTCAGGGAAAGTCACAGGGATGCAAACTTGTCACCTTCTGGGGAAATTGTCTGTTTTGGATCCAAACTAGAAGATTTACCATTCGGGTAGGTAGCATTTTGGGCACAGGCCTGTCTTCATCTTGGTCTGAAGAAAGGTCTTTGCTCAAAACATTACCCATATGGGATGTAAAATAGAAGTGTTTGTGATTTGTGTAGATGAGATTACTTTTTGAAGTGTCTCCCTTACATCTTGAAAAAAGTAATCGTATTTAACCCTAAACCTGCCTTGCTGGTGTCAAAGATCATCTAGGTCCAAAGAAGGTCCAGTGCCAAAAGGTGTCTGCATGGGAGCATCAACTGGTGTACAGACATTTCTCGTCTTCTAGTTTTCTTCGCTTCTTTATCAAATTTGGATAATGCATGCTTTTTTATACTTGTATACAAACTAGGTTAATCTTGTGATTCATGATGATCCGATTAGTTTTTGCAGAGGCGGGGAAGACTTAACCCTACACCCGCCTCCCTTGTGTTGAAGTGGTTGTCAAAGTGTAGCTCCAACTTTGATGAAAGTATTAAGTTGATCTAACCTTCTGTTCCTGAGGAGAGAAAATAAATCATCAAGAGAGTCAATTGCGGGGAATAACTAATTGTATTATGGCCTCATGTACATTGATGTGGTGGATTCTGACCACTTCATGGCTACCTGGGATGAGCTGAATGTCCATGTCCTCACTATCTTGGGTGGTTGGAATTCATAACTGTC
Source organism: Limanda limanda (assembly GCF_963576545.1). NCBI lineage: Eukaryota > Metazoa > Chordata > Actinopteri > Pleuronectiformes > Pleuronectidae > Limanda > Limanda limanda. The sequence goes on along the minus strand of NC_083644.1, from coordinate 13,319,811 downwards.
AGCTAGGATAGACCATGTGGGTTTTTGTGCTGGTAAACCACCAGTCAGGAATTGTGATCTTGTTAAGATAAGTACCACTTTAAGCAACGTGTTAAAAGCTGTGGTAAAACACAAGCTGGGTTCGTCAGAGCAGAGAGAAAGCGTTCAACCTCTTTGCCACCACTTGTTGGAGTACTCTGTGTGTGCTTGTGTGTGCATAGAGCTTTTTATACCTGATCGCATTTTGAATAACACAATACCCAGTGTCATCAGCGAATGAACGAATAATACGATGGAAAAGCACTTGGCATAATTGTCTGTGCTTCTGAGCAATTGTTAAGTTACGAAGGTGTAATGATTTGTACAAGATAACAGGCTTGGATGATAGCTTGGAAATAACTTTGGAGAATTAGTTTTGTTTCTATGTTTACAGATGGAAAATTTGTCTTTAATTGAATACAAGTGAACAGCGCTTGTACAGGTGCAGTTCATGCTGTGATTAATTTCTGCATCTCAGTAACTTCAATTGTATTTTCCTCCACTCTCAGGATCAAATCGAACCACAAAGTGTGTACAATAGAAAAGCAGTCTCCATTAATGAGGTATCGGCTTTCTGAGAAAATTATAGCGTTAATGTTGGATTTTTTGTTTTGTTATCGTCAGTTTGTATTAGAAATTGTCCAAATGAAAGTTGTCGGACTGGAATAGAAAGCCTGCTGTGTGAGACTAGATTCACTCATTTGTATTTAAACTAAGAAAGATGCCAGATTCATACAAAAACAGAAGTTGTCAACTACAGCAGGTGCTGAGTATTTGTTCATTCACCTGGACTTTATTTGACCTGCACAATGTATATTCATAACCATAAATTAGAACTATCCAAATAGCTTTTGTGGACAGATGATGCAGTCAGCATGTTTGTCGTCATGTATAATATAGTTTAGTTAATAAACCATTAGTGCTGGCTTAGCAAATGTTTGTAGGGTAATTACTGTAGAAGACTCAACATGAGCACATCAGCTGGATTTGCTTGTGAAAACAGATGACTATAGTAAAAAATTAGTATCTGTGATAACATATAACAACTCGCAAATCTGACACCAAAAAAAGGAATAAGGAATTGAACGTCAAATTGAAATAAAAGAAAACTTGCTGTTTTCCCAGCCCAAACGCTTGGAGACAGGTGAAGTAACATATTTATATTTAAGACAATGTGACTAAGTGTAGTGATAATGTTTGACAATCTAGTCATTAACGAATATAGCCTATTGTTGCTAAGCAGAGACACAACACAAATATCAGTGTTACATTCTGTTTTATCATCTGCCAATAATATTTAGTTGATGATAATGTTAACATTTGTCTTATATTTCTATGTTCACCATGTAAACACAAGATAAGAGAAGAGAAGATATTGAAATACACTCGTAGTATAAACGCAATATACAATAATAAATGAAAACCTTTGTAAAGTTAAACTGTAACAGTATTGCACATATGTCATATTGATTTAACTGTTATTATTGCACAGTTGAATTAGTTGAAACCCTGAGTGAGTCATACAGTCTAATGTGCATGTGGTCTACTGGGAGCAGAGCTGGATGTATAGCTGCAGGAAGGAGCAACCTGCTTTACCTCTCATTCAGACACATATTGGGTATTACTCGTGAGACAACTACAGAATGTTTCACCCATTTGTTACCACTTGAGTGTAACACACGTCAAGGTTATATTACTGTTGTTCTGAAGGCATTTTCAGAATCCTCTGATTTGATTCTTCAAACCATCAGGATAAGAAAAATAATTCTAAGCGATTTATAACTGAAAATAAATGAATTATTATCAGATTTATTCATATGCAATCCAAACATTTTGCTATTTTATAATCACACTCACAATAAAGTGTTAATGCTTTACCTGTTGTTTACAAAGAAAGCAACAGCATATGTAATTTGCTTTCGATTGTTTTTAATTACTGCTTATTTTATTTTTAGCTCTGAAACGTTGCATGTAATGTTATTTCATAAGGCACAAACTGGGGTCATCTGTAGACTCATGTCACCCAATGAATAATATTAAGAAGATCAAACAGTTACGCTTTAAAAGAAGTTTCTGCAGTGTTCCTGATAAACAAGAAAATACAGGAGGAAAATAAGAATTGACATAAGAATAATTTTTAAATGTACCTAAGCATTCACCGCAGGTTATATCTCCCACAGTTTCTTGTTGCACGTCCACATATACACTACATGCACACCAGACTCGCACACACACAACTTATGATTTTAGCGAGGTAGTAACAATCACGGGCAATCCCTATTTCAACTTCCAATTTCATGTGCTGGATTAAAGTGAACTCCAATGAAAAGACTGAGGCTGCTCACTCCTATTTTCTGAGGAGTCCTCCAGCTTAATTGGTCAAGCTCTTATCCCCCGGCCCACCTCGGCTTAGCCCTGGAGGAGATTTTCTCCAGCTATATCCCTGACTTCATTTCCTGCCCCCCCCTCTCTTCCTCCCCCCTCTGAGCAGTAATCAGAAGAGACTGATGGGGGAGAAAAAGAGTTTCTCTCTTTCCGTCAGTGCTCAGCCTCCCCCAGGCAGGAGAGACACTGCTGGCTAGTTGGTTAATGAACGTCGTGTTTGTTTGTCACGCTTATCAATCACCTCATGTGTAGGTGTCATTTCGACATGTCTCCTCATCTGCCACTGTTGTTGATGATGTTGTTTGTCTCCACACCGTGTGATTGTACCTGACTCGTGGAGCAGGGTTGCAGGAAAATGGGAGATAAAAGGTGCAACCTGAAATGTAGGTGCATGATAACAGCTCAAAATGCAGGGGAATGGTGTTGAATCCATTTGGGGATGGGGAGGCAGTGTATCACATTCTAGGGAGATGAATTCATCTTTGTGTTTAATTTATAATTTATATAACTTCTATTTATTTGTCTGCGTGTCTCATAAGACATATTGTGTGCTGGCAGTATTTTGTATGTAATCTTAAAATACTTGCATGTCAAAATAAGCTGGATAAAGTGAACAGTGAGTTTGCAGTGTCCTTCATTATCCCCAAAAGCACCCTTACAGTGTTGCCCTATTTACCTATCATTTGAAAGCCTGCATTTCCATATTTAGGCAATCAGAGAAGACATTAACATTTTCCAGTCACACTGCGATGAGGAAATGTTTTGTGCTGTAGCACTGTTCATCCCGTAGCCCAGCGGGCCATGGACATTTTACCCACCCACACCCACCCACCCACCTTCATCGACACCGATAGGAGGCCAGATGCACTGCTAGGGCCATTTGTCCCTGGATGACTGAGCCCGGTGGACGCCCACAGGATGATACACTCTCTGGGCAGCATTAAAAATGACATTGGCTGACTAACCAATTAGATGACTCACAGTCTTTAAAGGTTATATATACGATATTCACTGCATATCGATGTCACATTAGCACTAGCATCTTGGACTAAGACCAGATAACCAAGCCTCCCACTCCCTACATTTTCTCAACAAGGTTTTGCTTGCGTCCTGTGAAAGTGACCCCTAAACACACAAGCAGAAGCACAACTGAATTAAGTTTCTCTTTGTACAAAACAAGAGAAACAACAAAAAACTGTTTTAGCTATGGGCCACGCAGACCGGTGGTATGGATCCATCATGTCTTATCCGCAGGTTGGTGCTCCTGTCAGTGTCTGAGCCTCTGTGTGAGGCGTTCCAGTCAGCAGGGATGCAACTAGTTAGCGTGACTAGCATTGTTAGCGCAGCCATGCCGTGTGGTGTGTGGCCCACAGACTGTGTAAAGATAAGGTGCAGCCGCTGTGTTTCTGGATCAGCAGAACTGCGGTGTGCAGATGAAGGGGGCAAAGATGCACGTGTCCACTGGGTTATGATGTTTTTATCTCTGCAAATCACAAGTGGAGCCATAGGGGCTTATAAATGTGATAGGGGGTAATGGATTCACAGAGAGGGACTTGCATGCACTACAAGACTAACATGAACACATGCCCGGCTCAGCTACAGAAATACAGAGTAGACCCTTTTACGTATTCCTTTAACGTCCACCATTTTATTATCCTGCAGGGATAAATGTTTAAGAATAGCTGAACAGTTCAAACAAACAATGTGTTGCTGCATGGTAATAACTGGATAATTTTCTCAAATGGAGCAGTGGATTATTTATCCTCCAAAACTACTACTTTAATGGATGCTTACTAAGTTTTTTACTGGGCTACATGTTTTATTAGTTTGATTATTATTTTGCTTTGCTATCTCGTCTATGTTATTGTGAAATGTAGCTTTAAACATACCTCATTTTTGTGTAAAGGCTGACAAGAGTCCATAAACGGTATATGATGTGAGCAACCTAAGTATTAACTTAAAATTAAGCTTGTGATGAGCAAAACCCTGAGCCAGGCCCAACATGAACGGTGATTCCATGTCTCATAAATCTCTTACAATATCCTGTCTACAGTGAACAAAGAGAATATCATTCCATGAAATGAAATAGCTGTGAAAACTAATGTATTTTATCTCGCAAGTGAGCAGACTGTGCTATAGGTCGACTGCCATATACAGCACGTGAAACGATGCATTGCTCTACTGAAGGAGAAAAGGAGTCCAAGTCAGATTGGAGCTGTGAGGGAGAGATTGCATGTCAAAAGATATGTTCCACAGTAATGGAGGAGTGTCTGAGAGCTCATGAAATGATTCACTGGTGAATTCATGCTCAAGTATTAATCAGATAGCACCAAGCCGGCTGTTTGAAGAAAGAACTAAAAAGAAAATGTCTTCACGTATCGACTCCCTCAGGAGTACCTAAAGTGGAAACATCGTGGAAGAAAAGATTAATTCGACCATTTCTCCACCAATATACAAATGGAAAAGCCATATCACTCCACGTATGAATACTGATTCCCACACAATTCCCCCTTTCAAATTGAATGATGATGAAATCAATTGAAAGCAAATGTTTTGTTGTTGATGGCGTAACAGCAACACAGTCATTTACGCAGATCACACTTCAGAGAAGCGACACAGAGATCACAGACTGAGAGCCTGGTGTCGACGATGGCACAGCCCCATTTGTACCACAATTCAAATGGCCATATTGAGTTCCCATGTAAATGGATTAAAACGGAGAGAAAAGTAGGCCCCTGCGCTACCGCGTGGCCTAGATACAGCAGCTCACTGCAACAACATAAAGTCGTATTATTTTTGTGTGCGGTTACGTGCGAGGTGTAATCATGGCTGCCATGGTTTCCCTTGTGAGAGATTAGCTACTACACCGCCATGAAGCCTTCTGGAGAAGGTGGTTTATACCTTTGTGGGGAGCATAAATAGATTTTTTGAGCTGCAAGTATAAGTTCCTGTATTTTTGTGTCAAAATCACAAAGCTCAAAACCACCCTATGAACCCGAGCACTGCATCGCTATGAGTAGAGCTCTTGTGCAGGGTTCTTCCTGTATAGAGAATCGCGAAGCAACCGCCTCCGTCAAATTTCGTGCCGCCTCCACCTTCCAACAGAATTCTAGTACAGTGGAAACCACTTATTGTGATCCTGTTTGTCCCGAACCAAATTCATTACTATAAGCGGATGATTAAAAGAATTGCGTAGCTTCTGTATGATACTCCCGGAACTTGAGGGAAAGGAAACGGCACACACACTCCGCTGCTCCGCTGAGTCACTGCACAAGGCTGCTAACAGCTCATCTAAAACTTAGTGCTTGTTTACCAAACAGAAAGCTCTGTTATTTTTTATTTAAATCAGGTCGAATGTTTACATTACAGGAATAACTTCATTCCAAACTAGCATTAAATAATTAATGTCGCACTGCAGTATATGGTTTCAGCTGTGAGTCAGAAGTGTTTGGTACTTGGAATCAATAACCTCATCAAAAGTAGAACTTCTTTTGCCACAATATGGGACAAAAAAAGACATCACCTCATCAGTTTCTTGATGTTATAGATTACATTTTGGAGTAACCAAAAAAAGGTTTTTATAGCTCAGGGGTTGCAGGTTCTAGTCTCTGGTTCCAAATTACATATAACACGCAAGATGGTGGCTTCAGTATCTGGGCTGTTTTAGCTTTATTCAGCCTATGGTTCATGAAAACTGAAAGGAGGATGCAATGTGTAAAAGACTGTGGAGAGGGGAAATAAAATTAAACTGATGTGATTTAAGGACTTCCCGGAAGGTGTAGATGAAATTATGGGTGCTATACGAGCGGGATGTGATCTTCCACCATCAAAGTGAGACACTGCAAGTTGTTTAGCATACCACAACTATGATGAAAGTTGTTATCAGATCACAAAGCCCCTTCAGGGCTCTGGACCAGCCCCTGTTCCCAGGTTCCCCTCCATTTTAGTCTGAGAAGTAACCCATGCAAATCTGAGGCAAGTGGGACGTGTAGTTTATGAGCATTCAGAGCTCGCATCTTGCCACAGAAAACACCCGCCCTTAATGCATAGAGAGGATTTGCCTCCATTCCCTGTCCTTTTGTCCTTGCATGCATTTTTTATTTTTTATTTTTTACGTCTCCATTCTGTTAATAATACATGAATGTCCTCTTTCCCTCCCCCTCCCTCTTCCCCCTCCTCTCCTTCCCTGTAGCAATTATTGAACCCACCGCCACTAGTGCTGTCTCAAGCCCAGGTCAGTATATGTCACCATGCTGTACACCAAATCAGCAAAGAGGTCCGCTGCCTCATACTAACCTGAGCCGAAGTCCCCTCCTCCATCTTGATTTATTTCAATTGGCTGGCTGGAATGACCTCTGGGCGTAGGGCTTCATTGTATGTCCGTTTTTCTTTTATTTGCATTTCCTTTTTGGTTTCTATATCCTGGCTACACATAGTTATTGCAGACAAGTATCATCGCAACACCCTGCCCCCCCCCCACCCCCCCTTCATTAAACCCCACTTCTGCCGCCGCCTCCTCCACGTGGAGCAAAGAATAGTAGTCATCAAAAGTGGCTGTTCCATACAGTATGCCTCTGGGTCTGATGCTTCTCATAATGCTGATGGCTTCTTCTTCTTTTCTTCTTCTTCTTCTCTTCTTGCCTTCCTCACCACCAACACCACCACTTTCCTACTCCTCAGTGCTAGATAAATGCAGTATACATCAAAGGCAGGAAGCTGTTGGTGGCAAAGGCCCTTGGTTTGTTGTTTGTGAGATGGAATCTCTGCTGCCTTTGTAGTTTTATCATTTCCCTTCTGCCTCCCTCTCTTTTTCTCTTCCAGTGTCTTAATCTTCCTATATCCCTCTCTCTCCTTTCTCTCTCTGTTCTTTCCTCTTCCTAGAACAATCAGTTGGAGCTCTGCCAGACTCTTTAACCTGATCTCTCGCTAGTGCTGTTGTCGGTGCTACACTGTCAATGTCGCCCTTGTTTCCCCCCTCGCTGTATTCTGCCGCTTCCACATTTCAGCCCAGAGTAATCCCCTCTGCTTGGTCGTCTTTTCTTCCTCTCTAATGGTTTTATGCAAGTCGAAGAATGTAATCTATTATGCTGGTTACATTATTTTTGCTTAATACTGTTCATGCGCACAGAAACATGCAGACAAGCACTGGCATTAAAAAGCTTTCACTGCCACAGACATACACAATAGACACCGGGATGAAAACATGATGAAATATTCAAACATGCTCAAATGCATCTGCACTAACAGTGCAAATCATAATCACATGTAAGGATTCATATTGCTTGTTGGATCTGCTGAGGGTGATTTTTTCATCATAATCTGTGGCTCGACGCCATCGGGTTCCACCTGGCACAGCCCTGGATTAGCACGTGTTGTTCTATGTGTATTCTCTACCTGTCTATCTGAGCCAAATATAATTATCAGATAACAAGTTAAAATAAGCTAAGCGGCAATGAACAGTCCTGGCATGGCCCTGAACTGTGATTTGATGTAATGCTTGCAGAACAAATTACAATTTCATGGTCCAAAGGAACACCAGTGGTTTCAATCGTGTAGATAAACCAACTCACAGACCCAGTGTTCTTGTTCGGTTCCAAGTTGTATTTGAAGTTAATTTTTTGATGCTCCCCCTAAGTGGCTTGGCGAAGGGAATTATTTTAGATCCCTGCAAAATGACTGTTTGTGCCAACCATTGTTTAATCAAGTTTAATAATTAATTTGAACAGGTTATTATCTGCTTTTATTTCCCCAGTGAATGAGTTCGGGAAGATGAACTCCCAAAATAAGGAATGAAATTCTAGTCTGTTAGGTAAGCAATTCAAGAGATCTGAAATAGAAAAATTGCTCACCCACAGCACTTGCAGTGCATGTTTCAGTCCATTGATCCAGAGAAAATGACAAAAGAAATCAAATTACAGAGAGAAAACAAAGTTAATAACCAACATCAGTCATTGTGCTTTTATTTCTAAAATTGCTGTGCCAGTACTACTCTAATAAAAAGTCAGATGGGCCAAGATGTTGATGAGCAGGTTAATTGGATCCTACTTGCATGTTGGATATTAGATTGTTTCTATTCAGAGCTTCTATACTCTTATATTTCAAAGACAACAACTGCTGTTGTTTTCAACTGCAACTTGCAACTGAATTACAGCCCAGCAAGACTGGTATTCTGAGCAAGCTTGTGGTCTCTGGAATTATCCTGAAAGAATGAGATCAGTGGATGCTTGACAGGTGGTACAACAGTAAGAAAAACCACCTGGAAAACAGCAGTTAAACAAAAAGTGTATGTTAATTAAACTGAATAAGATAAGTGCAATATTGCAATTAAATTAATACTTAATAAAACATACTTAATGTTTTTTAAACAGAAAGTATCTTAGCCTATTTGGGACCTAACCGAGTCAAAGTAGACCACAACTGGCTTTATTGTACACACAGTGAAGACAGTACAGTATCGATTTCTTGGATAATCAGTACATGATTTGTGCATCTGAATTGTAATGAGGCTCTTTAGATAAATCTAAACTTAGAATTCATAGCCTATACAAATTAAGAGTTATCCTGAGTACTCTGCAGAACTAATGTATTATAGTAAGTAATTTCTGTAAAGTGGTCACTTACCACGAACTAAAGACTCTGTTTATCAACCAGGGTGAGGGGGGCAGCACCAAAGAGGAGGCGGCTGACATGATGAACAGTGTCCTGTATAACCCCTCCCACTCATCCTTTGACGAACTGTGGCAGATGGAGAGTGCATTCAGCACCAATTCATCCCAGCAAAGAGCAAGCCAGCGCTCTTCAGGCTAACGCTTGCGCCTGACTCTCTAAGACGCAACTGTGACCAAAGTCTACAGGCAAATTTATATTGCCGCATTGAATTGACGCTAAAGGTGTGGCCTAGTCACAGCATAGGTACGAACCCCACGCCTTAGCTTGTCGTGCAGCTGCTCCTGAAGAGTGTAACTACACGTAGACCATGACAACGTTGAGTGGTCCCATCCTCCTCCGGTCTCATTCTGTTCAATGGCTGTACTCATCTCACTCTTTCCTGCAGTGGAGTAAAGATACTTCTTTTTCAACATGTATTAGTTCCAACTCCAACATGACCCTACCACCCACTGGCATTGGCAATGAAATTAGAGAGCAACACGGAGTCAACAGTGCAAAAGTGTCAATGCTCGCAGGTTAAGACTTTTCTGCAGTGATTCCATGCATGAGTAAATACCAGGCTTAAGCCTGCTGTTTCCAACCTTCATGCTAAGCTAAGCTAATCTCATTCTGGCTGTAGCTCCATACCAACAGTGCAGTTGTGAGAGTTGTGTGGTATTGATGTTCTCAGCTGCTGTGAGTCAGCAGGAAATTGAATTTATGTTTCCAAAAATATAAAGCTAATATTTTAAGATGATGTTAGTAGGATTTAATTTATTCATTATATTTTTCCATTACTATTTTATTGTGACACTTGCATTTCGCCCTGTAGATCAATAATATCTACTCCTAGTAAATATTCATGTTTGTAGGAGTCTCTGAGATCAACCACACGTGAAAGCTTCTCTGTGGAAAACTGTAAAATTCTACTTTTTATTGACAGTGAAGCTCTTCAGCTTGTTTTCTTATGTTTGACTTATGGATTTGTATGTATTTACCTAAACATAAAGCACTGCTCCAATACTTTGAAGCAGGTGGCTCAGTGCCACCCTGTCATCCCGATGAAATGCAGATCTGTGATAAGCATATGCTCCCACCGTTTTTCACTTCTGTTTATTTCTGCAAATCACTTGACAGAAAAACAATGTTCCTTACACTGTACAGACTCAAATTTATTGTCACAGAATACAGTGCTACTGGTTCAAGGAATATCTCTTGCATTAAACATAATGTGTGACTGTGTTTGATTCCCATGTGCCATGTTAAATCCCAAACAAACACAATTCAGACAGCCTGAGTGGAGCTAAGTGAAGATGATCCACATCCTGTTTCCCTCTCACCCTGTTAATCCAATGCTTAGCCCTCATTTTTCATACTGTATGATTCTTATTTCACTGATATATCTTATAATCTGAACTAATTACAGAGGACGTTACTCTTAAACCTGTCATGTATCTTGGAGGCTTGTCATGTGAAGCATTTACTTGACCCTCCCCTTGACCCAGTAGGAGAGAGGAAGGAGAGATTAATGAGCCCATGAAGGTTTATGTTTCTTGTTAATACCGTGGAGTAGGCCATAAAACACAGCCCTGCTCTGTATTGAGGGGATTCACAAAGGGGCGACCTTTAAGAATTGTTAACTTTTAATCCAGAATAATGCTCCACATTTTCTGTATGCATTCTACAAAACAGTTAAATCATTATTTTATATAGATGTTTAGAATTGAAAGTCTCACCAGCTTAATGAGGACCATTTTATGAATCATTCGCATAGGTCAGATACCTTTCTTTATTCAAGGTCCAGATAACAACATCAAAGAGATGATCTACCTTATTAAGAATTCGTTCAAAGTCCTCCAGAATTAAAAAGTCATCCACTCAGCTCCCCAAGGCTCATGGAGCAGTGTTAATCAAATTATTTTAGTAAGCATATAAAGCCTTAATCAAAGCAGAGCTGGCCGAATTAAGTATTAAATTGGGATCATTTTTGGAACATGATTTAAAAAAAGGTAAGGTCATGTTTTTCCTCTTTCAATTCTCTATTCTGTTATCTGATGTTGGGACCAGTTGAACCCTAAGGCACATGTTGCTGTTATTACACTGTGCAAGATCTTCTCAATAAATACACAACTTGGCAATTTCCTCTTAAGTTCTAGATTAATATTCTCTCTTGGCCATCACTTTATAAATATTAGACTAACTACTACGGGGAAAGGCTCATACGCACATTTAGCCTGGCTTTGAAACCATGTAAGGCGTTACTTTGTTGATTAAATCTGCAGCTGTTTTTCAAAATAATGTTGCTACATTTTCTAACTTTAGCCCTTATGCATAATGCATTTTAGCTGAATTCATTAAAGTTTAAAATCTTTTGGATTTGTTACCATGTTTTTTTCTCATGTTGGGTCTCAGTGGGAGTAAATAGGGGTAAGAAGAGTAAAAGAGTAAAAGTCCTCTGTATATGAGGCATAACCTCTCAGTTTCAATTTATCAGATTGTAGCTTGTTATGAAGGCAGCATGTCCACGAGATTCACCATTTATGGTTTGAAACAGCTTCTTTACTTTGTCTGCAGGGCTGTTGTCAATGTGGTGTCACATGAAACAAAAACCTCTATTTCTAGTTGTGTTTCAACATGAATGCCACAACATCAGAGCTGGCGAAATGGAAAAACTGCCTCTCATATTCAGTAACTCACTGACAATTATTTTACATGTTGAACAAAGTACAGCTAAGCATGAAGATATGACACTTTTGTCCAGAAAATACAAACAGTGGATAGTGATCCTGCTTTGTGGGCCTGCAGCACTAAAGGCTCATTAATTCTCAGTGTTAGATATATGGAAACAGTCGGAGCCCTCTGTCCATACCCTGCGCTCATTTTGTCTGTATTTGTACATGGTTTATCACAGCTCTCAGCTGTGGACAAAACAGACCAAATGGAGCAGTACCACTTCAGGTCGTGGAGGGAAATGTGGCACGAAATATGTGTCCCAGTGTATTCAATGCCCACACAGCCATGTTTGTTGTCGTCATGAATTCTCGACTCTGTGCTGTGCTCTCGTCTATGTATCAGTTGATGTATCAATTAACATACATACCAACTAATGGAAGTAATGGTGATACTGTTGGAAACTGACATATCTCATTTCATAGGTAAAGTTAGCATAAATAAGCCTTAGTCCTTCCAACATTTTTTGAAACAACATATGCCAGCGTCCATATGGGCCGATACTGATTGTAATGACAACCTAAATACTGGGCCATGCTAAATTAACAGACCTACAAGAATATTGTGGGTAGCCTCTGCTCTAGGACACAATGATGCATTATTGCTGCAACGGTCTGTCCTTAATTTATTCCAGGATTATTTATTACATTGTACAGGAGAACACTGATACTTGAAAATAGATATTGGATTATTTTGATGTTGTTGAATGAGCTGGATAGATCTGCCTGTCCTTTGTTTAACCGCTGACACAATCAATCCCCCTGATCTCCGTCAATCAGTCCACACATCACTGATTTGAGAAAAATGTATCTGTAGTTCTTGTCGTTCACAGACGATCTGTTGTCTTTTCAGACATTGTATCTTAGCAGACAAGAAAATCTGACAAAGACGTGTCAAGGCCAGGTACCAGATTTTAAAAGGAGATATTTCCACCCCCTGGCTCTAAGTTCACACAGAGCGCAAACTTTGACATCTCTCTTCCCCTGCAAAGCTCAAGATCCTAAAAATCAACCAGTTCCTGCACCTGCAATGAACTGAAAACATACCAAAAAGCTGTGTGTGTTTTTTGCAGTAGGTCTGATGTAAAAAGGTTTGTATAAAAACTGTGAGAAGTTGTGTTCACCAAACCACAGTTAAAAAATACCAAGAGTTAACAGTGCTTACAAACACTGTTCTTCTACACCTCTGTAGCCAAGAGACAGAAGTGCTGAAGCTCAACTGCATCAGGTGGCAATTACTATATCGCCACCAGTCTAACTACTGAATACAGTTTGTGAGTCACCCACAGGTAATGGCAGTATAAATACACTGCACTTATGAAAAATTCAGTAGGTTGGAATACCTTCCTCCCGCTGATTCTCTTGCGTTTGGTTCTTGTCTGCGTTGTCTTGTGCTGTAAGTCCTCGAGGACTGGTCTCGTTGAAACTAGGGTGTTAAAGTGCTCGAGGAGCCTCTACAGTAAACAGCCCTGCCTTTCTTTCACCCACCACGCTTGGTGTCAGACACACTGAGCTACCCACAGATAATCCTTTTTGGCAGTGCACTTCCCACCAGCCTTATCAGTTATCCGGTGGCAAGATCAAGAGCTGCGTGAACCCCTTTTGCACCCTCACCGCCGCTCCCGTCCCATAAGGCTTGTTTTGAGGTGATATGCTGACCTTCATTTTTACTGAGTGTTAACTCACCCAATCATCTCTGCAAGGTCCTGATAAGCAGATGGCCTGTCATCTATCTTACTTGACCCCTAGATCCCTGGACAACATAAATAGACGGTTTTGTGGAACTTGGGGCCTGTGAGCTTCCCCTGTGAAAATTTTTTACAGTAAACAGGTTTAAAGACACATAAATGGTGTTTAGGAAATCAAACATGCGTTCCCTCCCTTGATGACTGTTATATTTATATATATTTAAAACATGAACATATATCTTGAAAATGTAAAACGAAGAACAAAAGCCTCAAGTGGCTTCATTTATGAATGCCCACATTATACAATGCACATTATATTCAGCATTCAGTAGGGCCTCTAATTTTCTCATTTTATTAGGCTCTTGAGCATTACGGCACGATCGTCTGAAATATCCAAGTGTGCCAGTGTTTCCACAGTTCATTTAATTGATCAACAGATTCCACGCCTTCTAACAACATTTTCATTACTATAGCGTAACTGCATATATTTTCAGGAAATGAAAGCCATTACTTTGATATTATAAAAGCATGCAATGTGATTACTGTCCCATCTTCTGTTTTTTCTCTCTGCAATTCCTTTTAATGAGTATTAATCAAGGGAAGTGTTATTTTTGCTATTTGGCTGATTGGTACGCAGTTGTTTGTGTCATATTAGTCATTACGTGTTTGGTTCTCTTGTGCTCTGTCTGCCGGGGGTTTTATTACAGTGCCCTAAAACACATTTTGAGCGCTAATACTGATTAGTTAAATGCGGGAGTTACCTACAATGAATTTGATTTTGTGTTTTATTGTGCTGGGAAGAGTGCTCTCAAAGTGACTCAAAGTAATGTCTCTTTTTTTCCCTTATTTGCTTGCTTAATTAATAATGAAACACTTACGTGTTCTTTGTTTAGAAAGAAAAAAAAAGCTTCTTAGAAGCAAAGGAAAACACAGAAATATTGATTGTGCAGATGTTGCTGCAAACGAATAACAAGATGGTGGAATTTATACCTCCCACTTTACAGCTAATGGCAATGTTCAGTGCTAGTGCAGGAAATTGTGTGCCCTGTATGTTGCTAAGCAGATTGCACGGATGTGGAGGTCAGGTTGGTAAATTTGTATAGGATGCTGGAGATCAGAATTCATGCAGAGACCAGCAATTACTATTTTCCTTTGTATTTCTGGTTACCATCTTTACCTAACCTTGACTAAGAGTTGTAGTGGCTTAACGTCAAACATACTTGAGAACATATCCACTAAAATCCTGATCTTGGTATGCACAATGTACAGTCATCCTGCATCTATTCCCACTCAGGGAGACACTGGAGTCACGGCAGTGCTAACCCAAGCTCCATGTTTTTCTATTATCTCTGTAGAAAGATCTGTACGACCTAGTCACAATAATAAAGCCACGGTAACAGATTACTATTAGAATAATAAATAATGAAGACTCCACTATAAACCATTAGATGTACTTACAGGTGATGTCTTCTGGAGTGTGCTACTCCACATAGCATAGTTGGCAATTAACCAGCTGACTTCCTGTTTTAGCTCTGTGTTTAGTGCAGTACCCAAACTGATCACTAGGGGTAAACAAAGGCACAAATGGACTTACTCATTAAACCAAATTAACTAAAGAGGAACCATGAAGAAATTGCAGGAATCAAAGATTTTAAGGTGTGTGCGGATTATTAAAAAACGTCATGTCATATTTACATTAGAATCATGCACTTGGGGTTGTACAGCAGTAATTCAATATATCCTGACATTTCTCTAGTGTCTGCCTCTCATGTTCTCAGACATTTTGAACTTTCAATAAGGGCTTCTCACCTCTCCTCCCTCCAAACTCAGCTACATAAACAGATTATTGTCCATATTCCATGGGCCTTCACATTTTTTCTCCTCATTTTCGGGGCTGCCTTTCACCTGTTTGTCAGTCTTTGATATAAATGTCCCCTTCCACCTATCAGCAGATTATTCTCCTGACTCCACATCTCTCTAACCGAGTCTCTCTGTCTCTGCCTCCCTCGTTCCCACATGCACCGTTCTCCTCTCTACCTCTGATTATCTCTCGCTCTGTTCGCACCGCCTCAGGTGCGCGAGCCATTAAATTCAAACCTGGCCGTGCTGTCAGTCCCACGCGCGCACAGAAGAAACACAGCAATGCGCCACAAAACCGTAATAACTGCCCTCAGAAGAACAAGAAAGTCTCTTCACCGACTTTTTTTCTCTTTTCCTCTTTCATGGATGTTTCTCGGTATTTGGGAGGATAATATTGGCAGTGGGTATTAAAACTGAGACCTCTCAAAGCTTTCTCAGTTCTTAAAATTGTGGCAAAGAATCTTCTTTCTTTTTTGTGTTTATTCACACCTCTTATTTTTGCTTTTGTTGCAGGCAGCGCTTTTATCCCTGTCGCTGTCACTTCCGCCTTTTTTCTCAGGCCCAAATATTCAGAGTTTGCAGATCACCAAATCTCACACATCTGCCGCTGCACCAAGACGATCAAAGCACATTATGTATTGTAGATCCTTCAGGTCTCCGACATCCTTCCCCGTTTTTGATGTTGTACTTACAACTGTTTTTCAAAACCTGCTCCCTTATGCTTGAATCAGAAGTTCTGCAAATTAGAAGAAAGAACCGAGAAAGGGAAGTCTTTGTTAAAGGGATAGGGAAAATGTTTTTTTTTGTCAATTCAAATCTTATCCCAACTTTAATTGGCCGCTCTTGCCACAGCAGTCAGGTTGATTAATAAGACAATTCGGTTGGAAAGATGAGTTTTGGTGGTCCCAACAGCAGACAGCGCGGTGCTGCTGCTGTGTGAGAGCTGGAGCAGAAAATGGATAGTCATTTCCTTTTATGGCCAGGAAAGGCTGCTGTAGAGATTCAGTCTTGGTCTATAATTGAGACACCAGGGTATATTTTCTTTCAGGACAGACTCTAATGGTTAGTGCATTAAGGAGGATGATTGAAGTTAGCCACACACTTACAGTAGAGGCCGCGGTAAATCAGAAAAGATGGCTTTTTGGCCAATTTGTAGATTGCAGTGAGTTCACACTGTTCAGTGCTTTAGGTCCTCCCTCTCTCTCTCTCTCATCTCTGGTGAGAGCACTCCTCAGCAGAGTTAAATGGGTGTAATTTTGAGGTAAAAGAGAGAACACTTAGTAGTAGTAATGGAGGGAGGGCTTTGGACCGACCATTGCCCTTGGAAATACAGCGAGTGTCCTCTTTGGGCCTCGCTCAGATGCAAGTAACCTCTGCTTGGCATCGCACTCAGCTTTTGTATGCAGCTCATGACTGACAAGGAGCTGAGCTTAAATTGAGACATCAGATGGACTCTGCATATCCACACAGCTGCAGACTCAAGATGCGTAGTCCTGCTGTATCCAAATTAGCAGCATAACAGTTTGAGTTTCTTTTACCAAAACGTGGCTGTCATTAATTTATTGTTGGCTTATTGTTGTTTTATAAAAAAATAACTAAAGCTGTTTTAGTTCAGTTACAGCTATTGTGATATTTAATGTGTGCAGTTGTCATGGCTATGTGTTCTGCTCATTTTGCAGCATAGGTGTTGATTACTTGTTTAAACCAGGCTGAGATGGTTGACATACATATTTTCTCTCCTTAGTAAATACAGTTGATATTTTTTTCTTATAGTTGATCCTCTACCGGAGCTGTTCACAAGTTGGCCCGAGCTTAGCTCAAAGATATATTTCAGTTCTCTGCTTTGTGATAGCAAAGAACATTGGCTGCAACTCAACAATCCTACCCGCCTCAAAACGTAGAAGCATAACAGAAATAAATGACAGACTAATGATTCATACTCAGAATGCTGGTCTGCATGTTTTTGTAGTTTGTCCAAACTGCTTAAGATTAATTTAGTCCTTGAAAGCTTTACTGCAGAGTTTTCAATAAGTGCAAGCTGCCGGCCAAAGAGCTGACTACTCAGTTAAGTCCAGCCAGGTACTTGATTTTATACATTTAGGATTTGAATAGAATAGTTATGCCTCTGCTTCAGAACGGTGCGAGCATGACGACGTGCAATGTGCCACTCTGTCAGGATCAATTCTGTCTACTCACGGTCTATAAGAATAAAGGTGTGAGCATAGAGGGCACAGAGTCTGTGAGTATTCGGCTCTAATGGCAGAACACAGGAGTGTAGGCAAAGCAGGCAGAGAGGGTTGTGACACTGAAGGAATCCGCAGGGTAAATTATCTCAGAGTTCAATAGGTGAGTGTTTCAAATCAGTCAAGTTGTCAGAGTCACCAGATTCGGTTTCGGGGAAGGTGCTGATAAAGAGGGAGGAAATAACAGTTTAATATTCAGGTGTACAGACGAGATAGGGAATCTTCAAACAACACAGAGATGTTGAAGCTCGAGGTGAACTATGATCCAACAGGGTCTTGGTGGAAGAACTGCTCCTTATCCACTGCAGCAGCTCCTAGTGTTGAAGAGCTGATGGCCACGCCCCCTCACCTACAGTGTTTACAAATCTTTGCAAAAAAAAAAAAAAGTGGTGACAAAACACATTATTCCATTGGTTGCACTTACAGTAGACTTTCTCATTAGTAAGGCTCCTTCAGAAAACACTGGTGGCAGCAACTTGACAACACAGTAATGATCAAAACGTCCAGTGACTGTGCTGCATTCTTTATACACCACACAAACATTAATGAGCTTAATGAATGAATCAAATTAACTTTATAGACATGTGCTTTTAACAGCAGGGCTTCCTCCCAATACACATTGCAAACACACTAAACCACTAGAAGTCATCAGGCCTCTGTCTTATTTTGAAAATTAGGATACACCTCAGCCTCACATTCAATTGACAGTATCTAAAATAGGATGTAATGTAACTTCACTGCATTAACGTTTATGTTTTCATAACATACATTTTAACCATGGTTTACATTTTCCTTCTATGTGTGACCAAAGTAAGTGTAGTCATAGTTGCCTATGGTCAATAGTTGTTGAGAATATTGCTTCAGATGAAAAGTGAGAGGAAAGATGGCTCCTGTGTAGTGGAAATCAACAGACTCTGACAGGTTTCTTAAAGATGAAAAATGTCAGGCTGTTAAAACAATATATTATGTCTTGTTACCGCGAAGGTGTCAATAGTTAGATAAAGAAACATAATTAATAAGGTCTAATGGTTCTTAATTACAAAAGCTCCGATAAGTCAGGAACAGGTTTTAAATATTAATAGCTATTTACAAACTTTGTGGGCTAAATTGTGATGAGCAAGATGCTCCTTTATAAAATTTAACTAGGCTGTTTCACAATCAGGTAGGCAGACTCATTGTAAAACACAATAATTAAGATCAGTATATATTATGGAACTGTGGCATTAGATTGTGCCAGAGGTGCCAAATTTAGGCTTTCATCGGCCAACCTTTTTCTCTCGGATAACGTCCCTGGACCCTCCGAGCTGGCTACATTTTCCTCGCTGGCTGGTTTCTTCATGTCATTGTGCAAATCCCTGTATTGTTTGACCAATCAGCAAGTCCAGTGTGGTATTCTGCAGATGGACTGAGGTCATTGAACAAGATTTTGAATGAGAACAGCAGTTAGTTCAAATTAATCTTGAAGATTTATTTGTTAGTTAAAAGGTTTGTTGCTTTTCATTTCATTTGTCTTGTTTTAAGTTTTTCATTGAAATTTTTTCATCATGGTTTTCACCAATGAAATTTACACCACATTATTATACTTTGACACACAGCATTTATTTCATGCTATTTCAGGCAAACTCACATTTTCAACTCAATCCCGCACTCGTCACTTGAGTTTCATAGCGGGAAGTTTGTTGTGAGGTTTCATATAAATTCATATATGACGGCTGGCTGCCAGCAGATTACTGGTCTTTCATGTGATAGTGCCAGTGGGGATTGAGTCAATGTTGCCAACTGTACTGATAATGCGTAAACCTCAGGAATTCTACCCACCCATGGCATGTCTTCTCCCCATGAATTTGAATCTCAGAGGGAAGGGGTGCCTATATGTCCCTCCATGATAAGTGTTGGGAATTACACAGTAATTAGTTTGCCCATTCTCAACAAACCCTGACTGACACTGGCAGTGGAAGACGCCTGAGGAGTAAAGATACTGTTCCCACTGGCCCCAAAAGCATCTAAACCCTTCCCTCCCAAATGTGCATCACGTTCCAGGATCTATTCTAGGATCGGTTTCCCTTGTATAAATCAAACCTGCAGACGTAATGATATGGAGATTCATTCAAGCTGCTGTTTTATTGTCTTAGTCTGTTGCTGACTCATTTTCTTCCTTTCTTAACTTTGCAACCACATTAGTTACACTTCAGAAATTAGTTTGAGCTATTTTCCGGTTGTACAGTGAAGATCCATAGTATTCACATATACAGTAAATTAATAATATCTTTAAAAATGATACTTTTTTTGGGCTATAAATGAAATGTGGGTAACAGGACATTTAGATGAGAGAACATTTGAATGGATAGGATAGACATTTTGTTCTACTGTTTAAACTGTGATCACGTTCCTTATGATATGTCTGGAATTGAAAATGTTTTATTTAAACATTTGACATTATTTGATATCTGGATTTTTAGCCAGACACCGCTATTTATACATTTTTTTACCCTTTAGAAATTAATTTTAAGATACATTGATAGATTACCGTACCCATACTGGCCATCTGGTCTTAATATTAGATTAGATTTCACCGTTAAACCATACAGCACCAACTCTAAATTAATGCCCTCTGTTTAGCATTGAAAAGCAGTGCATAGATATCTAATAAATAGTGTACTGCTCACTATAATGTAGCTGTAGAAGATGTCAGGGTTTATTAATGTATTTAGGTTGTTTGTGCTCGGAGCAAACACATACTCAATGCTGTATAAACCTATGATGGATCACATTATAGTTAACCACTTGTAATAACATATAAAATGTTATTATGGACTATGCTGTAATTGTTGTCAAACACTGTATATTAATAAACACATGTCGTTTAACTGCTTTAGAAGTAGTGTCGTATACTTCTTATGAATAAAAAACAGGGACCTATAAAATCATAATCATAACAATCATCGTAATCATAAAACCAAATGCAGTTGGGATTATTTATTATCTTTATAGAGAGCGATACATATGCATACATTTAATAATGGATTGTATCTTAAAGAGTTGAGTCAGCTTGACGATCTATTCACATGTATTGGAGCAGAGTTCACTTTACATTACCAATGCTTGTGGGTGTCACAGGTTTGTTTGAGGCTCACCTGACTTCAGTTGCTCTGTTCTTTGCTACGTCAATTAAACTTTAACTCCTACATGCACTACCTGCTTTAAAAATAACTGTCAGTCATCAAAGATGTGTGTATCACCCGCTGATTTGCATTTCACCCTTTGCTTCGGCTGAAACAGATTTCCACCTCCTAATCACAGCAGCCTAGAGAGGAACAACACCAGTCTGACTGCATTTGATCTCCACTTTGTATGCAAGATCATACTGGAGGAAATGCAGTAGGGAGGGCTCACTACTGCTATTCAGGGTTTTCCAATCTTCCAATCGTCCACAGAGAGAGATTTCTAAACAAATCCTGTTGACTTCCTCCACTTGTTTCACCTTCAAAAACATTGTGTTATCGATCATGTGAATCCTTGTGTGTTGTCCTTATTTCACAGCAAAGAGTTTGGTCCGCCATCACCTCAAATCACACCCCAGACTCCTTCCCCTCATCTTTTTCTTTAATTCCATCTTTGCTTCCTTTGTCAAGTTTGATGTCTTCGGTGTCGCCCCTTCGCCCTCTCAGGGTGAACTCTGCTTGTTGGGGCAGTGCTGCAGCACAGTGTTGTTTTACTCTGGCAGACAATTATCTCAGAGAGGCATGGACAGAGGGAGCTGCTGTTCAAAACAACCCCCACCCTACCATAGGTCAGTCAGTGCTGCCCCCCGCCCACTAAATGGCGCACACTCTTGTCTATACACAAACACACACTGATATGTAGGCACCCTTTAAGCATTCCTCTCTTTTAATTTCTCTCGTATGCATACTACTAAAGCTGTGCACACACACACTCAGACACACACAAATTCAATCACTGTCACAAGCCTCAGGAAAACACTCACAATCCGCCCAAAAACAGACGAGAGTATCTGCAATAAACCCCCCTCTGGTAGCTGAGCATATGCACCGCCTTTCTCTCTGTTTACTGCGAGTCTTCCAAATCTTTTTATTGACAAACCACACCTTGAAGACCTTGGAGGTTTTTAAACGCATTTAGAAAAGGTCATGACATTCAGAAATGGCATTCTCTTTGGGGAAATTGCTTGGATGTCTTGCCATTAAATAAGGTTAGTTCTATCGACTCAATTTCTGAGCTGTTTGGCATCCTGAAGAGCGCTAAAGAGTGGCCGGCTCTCTGAATACTACAGGCTCTCAGTGTAAGGTGGAGTGGTGTCACCATGTGTGATACACTTCTCTAGAGGCTGATAAAGAGTGCAAAAGAGACTCGCACACAGACACATGCAAATCTGCATATTGTATAAGCACTTACGTGCTGAGTACGCTCCCATTTGGGGGTGGTGGTGGTGTGTGTGTATGGATGGGTGCATTAGTGGTATTTGGCTGGGGGGTTGTTGCTGACAGTTAATGATACACTTTGTCATGTACACACACACACACACTTGCATAGAGAGTGAGAGAGAAACAAACCCCCTTCACACACAAAAACACTTTTATGCATCCTGCACCGCTCTCTGCTATCTCAGTTCTTTGCCTCCCTCCTCAGTTCCTCTCATGCAGCGGATGAATTGAAATGCAAACGCTTAAGGGTAAAACCTCGAAGGCACCAAACAGAAACCATTAACCCTTTACTATTCCCCTGGCCGGGCAGCTGATGAGTTGTTCAAGGTTTTTGACAAGGATCCACCCTATTTACATTCTCTAATGATGGAGAAAGGTCAGTGAACACTCTGAGAGACGCCTTTGGCAAAATAATCTCGGGACTCAATACACCAAGGCTGCATTGGCCTCGGAAGTGATAAATGGCCCTTTATGTGCCCCCCCCCCCTCCTGCTGAATTACTGTAATGTGTTTGAAACAATCAATGTGCTGAGCTACTCACAAGCCAGAGTTCTGTCACCATCGACACTGTTAATTAGCACCGAAGAATCCCAGGCGCTTTTGTCTGAGCACGTTTGAAAAGAGGGGATTAGACCCCTTTGCTCTACATTTGTTATTCCTAATGCCATCTAGCATGTGGAGATCCGAGTGATGGTGGGTGGCTCCCGGTGGGTCCCTCAGCCACAGATCTGCATCTCAACATTAAACAGCAGAACTGAGTGGAAAGAGCCCTGTGTGTCTCTCACCAGAACAGCGAGCCGTCCTAGTTCAGATCAGAATCACTGGGTATTCCCTTCTTCCGCGACTGTTCATTTTCATGGCATGTCTGCCGCTAGGGTGTCTTTTGCTTTGTGTGTTGATATTTGGCAGATTGATGTGGATTTTGAGATGTCTGCTCAGGCTCCTCTTTGCTCCAAATCACACTGAACGTTAAGGTGGTCTGAAACATGGTGGAGAGGAGATGAGGAGCCTAAAGGCTCTTATATACTTGTACGTATCCGTTTCTCGGAGAGGGCTCAGCGGGAGACGAAGAGTCTTTTTGATTTTTACTTGTCCGACTACGTACGTCGAATACAATTCACCGCCAAACCCATAGGTGGCGCAACGGAAGACGAGCTCAGAGAAGCCTACCCCAATTATCGGAAGAAGAAGTCCACTTGTGTTTATATTTCTCTGTCAGCCTGCCTCCCACACACTGAACCATGGCAACTAACAGAACTAAATAAAGTGTCACCCAGCGGGTCAAGATGCTGATGTTATCGTTTCTTAGCGCAGCGGTTCCCCGGTCTTTTTTCCGAACTGTGTTGCTGATTCCACAGCTTGAAGCTTGAAGCTAGCCGGAGCCTCCCAGCTAGCTTCCCCCAGCTTCCACACACAGTCAGCAGGGACTCCCGAGTCTGACACTAACTACTACCCAGTGTTTGCTTCTAACCTAGCGGTATTATAGAAACAGTGTCATGATAGAAGTGGAATTAAAGTCGTGACGGCGGGGTTATGCACTGTTACCACCGCAGATAGCATGGTGGCTAGCCCGCTAGCCTAGCATGCTAGCGCCGTTTTGAAAGCTCGTTCTAACCGTCTGTGACCGTGCACACATGTCGTCAGTGCTCGAACGAGCCACCGTCAGCCAGACAACTCCGCTGGCTTAACACACACGTCACGTTAATCGTAGAATCATAGCTGTGTTTATTATGAATCAGGAAGTTAGAGGTCCGGAAATGACATCGAACAGAAATGACGTCGTACGGAAATGACGTCATATGGAAATGATGTCGTTCGCGGACCAATCACAGCCAAGAGCTGTCCGTCGGGTCTACGACACAACACGGAGAAGTTAGAAAAATCAGAGGTTTACGAAAAGCTGTCCGAAGCGCTCGGAGAGGGCGTTTCACGACGGATAGGGCGGTCTTATCTATCCGTTTTACAAAATACGCTCAAGCATAAATTGGCCTTAAGCAGTGGTATTGGGGTTGATCTGTGCATATTTTCAAGTTTATCAAACTCTGATCCTTCCTTTATTGGTTTCTACTGTGTTTTGTCCATTGTGCAGCAATGTTTTACAGCAAAGCATTGTGTGTAAAAGTGAATTCATCTATCTGCAACAATGTGAGTGACTGTTCATCCTATGAACTTAGTAGATATAAACTTGGTGGGTGTATTGCTGGGGACCCAAAGGAAGGGCAGTTGGTTCATAATTTGGTGCAATGTGGACACAGAACACATTTAGTATTCACATACTCTGAATAAAGAAATCATCTGCTTGGCTCTGCAGCAGCAGGGCGGGTCGTCAGTGATCTGGAATACATGTCATTAGTACAGCAGCAGTCAGAGCTGAAAAACAGTCAGAAAAGTAAAGAAATATAAAGCTTCATTAGAAAGCCACAGATTACTATGGTTTTACAGTTACTGATATATTACTCTTTTATTTGGTTGTATACCATAATTTTGAATGGAGTGAAATAAAAACATAATATATATAAATACATATATATCTATAGTAAAATACAATAAAGGATCACTACATTTATTTATTTGTTTGTTTTTTCAGTGTGAATGAATGGATTTAGGGCTGTGGAAATTAGAAAGTATTTAGGGTAAGACTTACACAAAATTGCTTTGGTCTTTTCATGGTTTTATCAATAACGATAATATAGAATATCACTGGCGTCTTTGATGTCTGGATGTTTTATTCAGATCAACAGAGAACTGAGATCCACAAACCTCTGATGACGCTCTGTGTGGTGCTCCACACATCTCCAGATTGACTAATTCTGTTTTCAGGGTGAAAAATTATTCAATTACTGTGTACATGTAGCCGAGCGCTGTTGGACTGAAGCTAGACAGTTGTCATGAATCAGAGAGACTGCTTAGAATTGATGGTAATTTGTTACACGACACAAATGAAACTCATTGTGGGCTCAAGAGTTCTGCAATTAAAAGTTCTTACTGAGGTTGAATGTGTTGTTGTTTCAACACCACATGTGTGCTTTGGATTCAGAAGGTATATTTTAGTAGCTCTCTGTTTGTTTGTTGCCTGGATAGAATAACATTCTTCCTTGGAAATCGTGAGAAAGTAAATATTGGTTAGTCTGGTTTCATTCTTGTCCTCACACATTATATAGGGCAAATAAATATTGATAGAGGAGCTCAGTCTTTGGAGTCTAGGTCTTATTAACCAATAAAACAGCCTTTATGAAATTTCTGGAGCAACTCCTTATCATTATTTTCTAGACAGATGGCAGTTTGTCTTTTATACGGCTGCTGTGTGACCCTTTACATTCCGCCATAATGTCTTTAATGGTATCAATGCAATATAATTAAAGTGACATTTTCGGTACGCGCATTGTCTGTCACAGGAGCAGTGAGTCAACATCACGATGAAACAGTATGTAAATGTGGACAGGCAGTTGCTGTTTGTGTGTGTTTTAACCATATTTGCTGCTCAAGGGTCAATCCTCCGGCCCAAATTTGTCGGTAAATGCAGACTGATTCCCTTCAGCTATTCCAGTCCAATCAAGTTTGACCTCATGTCAAAAAAACAAGAACACATAAGCAGAGACAGCAGTTCTCACAGACTGGTATAGCTGCAGTCACCGAGCACAGTCAAACATCAAAAGGGGAAAAGCATGTGTCACCATGTGTGTGTCCTGGTATTTATGCAACCATGAGTTGCACAGTGATAGTTTCAGTGTTGCAGAGAGGATAAACCTGCGGAGGAGAGGCTGAAGTGGATTTGGACTAAAGGGGGGGTGTATGTGGAGGAGCAGAAATGAGTTAAGGGCTTTTTTTAGGATCTGACATGTTTCGGCGTGAGGTGTTATTGTTTGTCTTTTATTCATACAACCTACACATCCAGGAGTGTTCCACAGTTATTATCCTTGCATAGAGAGCAAACAGCTCAGCACTTCCTAACAGTCGTAGAAAGCCTGGAAGGCGCTCGCAGCAAATTGGGTGTTCGTCACACTTAACTTTGAAATGCACCCACTGTTTTTATTTGACAGGTTTGTTTTTTTTCTGGGTTTTTTTCAGTGCATCAAACTGACCTGACACGTCTACTTGTAAACTATTTTGATTTTCTGTAGCATTTCAAAAGCAGCCAGACCAATTCAGCTAAAATTAGCCACATTGAGAATAATGTTAACCAAAGAGCTGCGCTGTGTTTTGTATAGTCATTATTGATATTATGGAACTTTGTTTAAATACAAACCATATGATCATTTATTCTACAAAATATATTGTTGTAAAATAAATGACTGCAACAGTAAGAAGCCTGGTTGAAATCAGATCCACTCCAAAACACATGTTTATACATCATTGATAATCAATTTTATTCCAATAATATATACGCTGCATAAGACTCTGTTGAGACTTTTAAGATATTGTTTCTGAAGTTGCCTACTTTTAATTTAGAAATATTTTTAATTCAGGACTTAAACTTCTAATATAGAGTGTGAATTCCCAACCCAATATAAGAGTGGGATGGGTTTGGTCCAAAAACTCTGTAAATGGGGTAGATTAGCAATAACCATGTGTGTCAGTGACAGGGTAACACAAAGCCACTGCAGCTTAGTTTAACAGCAGTGGGTTCGAGTCGGGCTCGGACACAAAGAACAGTCAAGCTGTCGGGCTTGATTCAATTTCTCCCAAGCTTGAATGGGTACGGACAGAAAACTGCAGCCCAAGCCGCTCTATATGAAGACAGAGTTTTACATTGTGGTATCGCAACTGTTATCTGATTCAAGTTAAGAATAAGAAGAACAAGAAAAAGAGAAATAAAAGAAATTATTGCTTTTCATGTTATCGAACAATGTTAACATACAGAACCTCTTCCTTATCATACACACTATAAATTGTAACTATCTGTGTTGAATGTAGACTGTTAACAGAAGGCCTGCTCATCTGTACCTCAGAACGTACGTAAGCTGTATTCTTCATGTTCTGAGCTTCCTGTCTGCAGCAAACCCACAGACTCATCATACAAAAAGTATTAATGTAACACACATCAAATATATTTCATCCTTAAAGACACTCCCCAGATTATCTGCATGTGATTTTATTTTTAGAATTCTAGTGTTGCCAATCTCAAAGACAACAGATGATTAAGAAAGAGTTCATTACACAATTAGTTTTCAAGTTTCAGTATAAAAGGCAGGGCAAGGCAAGGCAATTTTATTACAGAAGGGAATCCTTTCATTTCTACATGTGTCAGGAGGGTTTTATAAGTAGCATCAGCTTACTACCTTGTTTGTTTCATTGTCAACGAAGCTAGAATAGACAATATGGTGGGAGATGTTGGGAGGGTGTGCATGTGTATATCCAGCTCTGAGACCTTGAACTGTTAAAGCCGCCTAACAGAATCCCAAGTGTGTGAATTAGAAAGGTAGGTATTCGCACAGTCCCACATTCCCACACACACTCGCACAAAGACCAGACTGAGTTTGGCATTGTGTGTCTGCACTGCCTCAAAGTGCTGTATAAAATACCCTTCTGAATCAATGGTGCTGACTTCAGGAAACTATAGCTTTTATCTGAACCTCCCGCAGGCAGTCGGCAACAAGGTGGGGAGTAGAGACTAGAGAGCATTCACTGCCTCGGGTTCTGTCTTGGCATAATAAAGAAATATTTCATGTGTGACACTCACAGCCTATGGGCGTACACTATCTAAAGCAGACTTTAAGCTAGCAATAATTAACGTAAACATATGACGTGTGCCTCAATTGAATTGGGCCTCTCCTCCATGCAGTCTTGAGTCTTTACTGCACCCCGGCTCGAAATAATCCACTGCACATGCTAATCACTTGGCAATCGATTTGGCCCTTTTTGGTCCAACAATTTCTGTAAACCCCTGAATTGATCTGAGAGAAATCAATTAACAGCTCAGGGTAGGTAAATATGAACGGAAAATATGGATCGGTCTGCATACAGTATGACCATCTGAGCAAATTCTGACGGCACTCTGCTTGCTTGTTCAGGGATGCGAGGTGCAAGCAAATTCCAGTCAGGTTCGACAAGCCCCAGGTGAACTGTGATAACCAGGCAGTCTGCAGTGATAAAGTTATCTTATATCCATCAAGAAGAAAATGCACTTAACCCTCAACATTCAGCCCTGCTCTGTTATCTGCACTATAATGGAAATTGATAAAAGAGAGAGCTGTCTTATCATAATCCCAAATACATAACAGTGGGATATTGCTATTTTAGGATGCTCCAGGCAAAGAATGAGGGAGGAATGTAGAGGGCAGTAAGAGAAGGTTGCCTCTTGGTAGAAGATCCGATGTTATCTGGTTGTATTGATGGAGCAGCTCCAGCAGATGCAAGAGGCGTCATTTTGTCGTGCGACATTCCTCATAACTGGCCGAATTGTCACTGTCATCACAGGGCGCGGAGCTAACCAGTGGCTGACTCAGTGAATTCTGGGCCTGGAGGAGGACTTGCACAGAAATAACACGCTGATAAGCATTAAAAAGTGAGGGGGAGACAAGGGGGGAGGCGGCTGATTATTAAAGCCAGAGACCCAAATATGTGGGTGTGAGGGACCCAAATATGAAAAGGAGATTATTATAGACGCAGTGAAAGGAAGCGAGAGGGAGAGAAAGGGAAAGGGAGGCTGCATGAACTTGCAACATGCTGACGCCATTGGTTTGTGTCCCTGTGCATTTTTATTAAGCCTCTATCATTAAACAGATTGAACAGGAGCAGCCAAAGTCATGGAGTAATTAGGCCTGTGATTAAAAATACCGGCTTAAAGTATCAATCCAAATATTTTTGGGGTCCCAGAACATGCTGATGTGGATTTACCCTCTGGAATTTTGGGGGAAAATAATCCTACAAGGCAAAATTCATAAAACTTTTTGGGGGGAATGGAGATTTATCCATCATGCTTGCATATAGACTACATCATTTCCATGCTCACTGCCTTCCTGTGTAAAGCACGCCCTTGAATTGAGAGGTTCAATAAACATTCCTGTAGGTCACTCTGAATTTTGGATTCCTTTAAATGCCAGACCCATAACTTGACTTTTCAGGTCTATAATAAAAGGCGTACACATATACTTTCTATTTAAGAGTGAGAGAAAAAGTTAGGCTCTCAGGGAGGGAAGTCGATCCATAATGAAGAGGATATGTATCTCAATGAAAAATGCCGGAAATGTCTCGTCCGTCTGGATTCCTTATTTCCTGCTCACACTGTGCTGAGGGCTCTCTTATGTGGCCAGATACCCCACCGAGGCGTTGATTAAGTCAAGCTGAAGGCAAAAGCCTGCCTGAAATCAAGAGCCCCCAGCTCACTCAGTAAGCTATCAGGTAGCCCATCTCCCTCGCTCATTCAGTCTCCAGTCAGATACTGATGCTGAGAGGCACTATTAGGGCCCGGGCTGCAGCCCTAAAGAGCATTCTGCTGGGTGTTGATAACCGGCAGGTACCAGGATGTGGAGAGAGGGAGGGAATGAGTGAAGTGGAAAAGGAGCGAGGATACGGCAGTACTGGGAGGCGGAGGAGGGTAAACGATCTCTGAAGGCCATCCTATTAATGGAGCCTTTTCATTAGTAGCACTAATGCAAATGATTGGTGGAGCTAATGAGCTCGAAGGTTCACGTGAACGTGGGCTCAGAGGAGCAGCGATGTGTGATGATCACAGCGGGAAACAAAAGGTGATGAGCTTTTGAACATCATATCTGGTCGTGATGAACATTTCACTTGTACAAGAGCAGGAGAGATGAAGAGAGAAATGGATGAATGAGCAGATGGGATGACGAGTCAATTGTGCACCAACTCAATATGGCGTGGCCGCCACAGGCAAGAGGGTGCAAGATGAATGTTGGAGGGGACGGATGTATTTCATTGTCAGTGGACTGAAGAGAGGTAAAGCATGGAAAATGTCTCGATTACCTTCCACAAAGTGCTTGCCCACTCCCAGTATGTAAGCACTTTAGCAGATGATGAAGCACAGCTCTTTCTGCGAAGGCTCAGCGACCGCTCATCAGATGTTATGAGCGTCGAATGATATTCCATTTATACTCTTTACCGAACAACAGCAAACCCTGCATTTCGTTTTCGCTTCACTGTGTTAAAGACACCCCCGGTGGCTTCTGTGAACCTTGCATGTAGAGGGGATTTAGCTCGACTTACAGCGTGGTGTGTGCGGGATCAGTTTGGCTCTGGAGTGTCTCATGTGGACTCTCTCGGGGGAGCTGGTGGGGCGAGGACCAGAGGCCACTGATTGATGGTCAAGGACACTGAACCCCTCCCCCCACCTCGGTGCTCAGAGGAGCCCATCTCTGAAGCCGTGTCCTCAGGAGGATTTGGATGCTGCCTGGCTAGTTGCCGTCTCTGCTCCACTTGTGACAACCTGCGCGGAGGAAACGACCATTTTGGGGAATGAATCATCCAATAAACGACAAATGAATGAATAGGAGATGTAATAACTATAAGACTTTTTTTATTTTTCTACTCCTCTGGCATTTTCACATGTGTATTTCAGAACATGTACGAAACAGAAGGCAAGCGAGCAGCACTTCTGAATAGATGTTTTCACAAACCTCAATGTGTGCGATGCTTAAATCGATGAAAGACGACGAGGAGAGAAACTCATGCCATTCCTTGATGAATGATGATTTTCCAGTGAATTACAGAGCAATGCAAAATACTCTGGAGTCTGCTCAACAGAAACCCTGCATCGAGTGCCTCTGCTGCATATTTCAGAATGATTCATTATCTGTGTCAACAGTGACTGAGGTTCAGGGCCTTAGCATTTGTTGTGCATATGATATGTGGATGACAAAAGTGCTGTCGATGGAGATTTGGGAGGGATAAAGGAGGAGGGAGGAAGCAGGAGTGAAAGGGAGAGATTGGCTCGTACTCCCAGCACACTATTTAAAGCTGATGGCTCCAATCCAGAATCAGGAGAGAAAAGCACGGATTGTTATTTTCATATAACTCCGACGAGTGCTGGGGAGGTTTTCACTTTTTTTCATTTCAATCCAGTTGTAAAACAGTAATTGAAGTGTATCGCTTTCATCTCCACTTATCTCCTCTGCTCGTCTCCCTTTGAAGCGCTGCTTGTCTTCCCACCGTTTCCGCGTCTTGACACTGTTGGTTTGTCTATGATATATTGTCTGGGTTTCCGTTACTTCATTGTAGCTCGCCGCTGATGTGCATCGCAATTAAATTCAAACCCCAAAGAGGAAGAGCTCAGTTAACCCCCCCACCCCCCAACCCCCACCACCACCACCTCTTCCTCTCTCTCCTGTCCACGGCTGCTGCAGCCTCACACTCGCTCCCCTTTCAATCACTGTCTTTTTTCCCCCATCTCTTTTCCTTTGATTAGCCCCTCTTCTCCCCTGTATCTTTCTTTTTGTGCTGGCGTTCTCTCCGTCTCTGTCTCTTTCCCCATTCTACTCCCTTCATGTTAATAAGCAGAATAATGGTGTTGCGGGCTGTTCCTGTTTGGGGAGTTAATTAAAATGGCAAAGTTACAACCCACGCAGTCAAAACAATGGAGACCCCTGTTTTCTGCTGTTGCGAGGGGAGATATTAAACGAGTCCAGATTCTGGGAGGCAGGAACCCAGTAACACTGACTGCTCCCAAACTTGTCTTCACACTTCCCTTCCTTAAGTTTAGCTCCAACATTACGCACTGCTAGCCTGACGTTGTCATACTCATAATTCTAGTCAGAATATGAGTCTGACACCGCTCCATTGGGCTGTGATTATGGGGCGTGTTTCAACTAAACATGGAAAAAAAATGCCTCTTCGCTCAATTGGATAGACCTACAACCAATGAGAGCAACGTAGTATGTGACATATGAATCCCGTAGGAAGGACGGCAAAAACATCTTTTCGATCCACAAATGCCTTGATCGAGTTTCTCTGTTCCTCTTTCAAAATTAATGCGCTGTCGATGTCTCCTAAAACAGACTCAATGGCAACAGCATCTACACATCTCAGCTCTCCAGCGGCAGGCATGTTTGTTGAAAACAAAGTCAACCCAAGTGCTCTTTGATGACGTAGTTTATTACGTAACTGTTGATCATCTGTCCATCATCGTATAAAGCCCGCCCTGACAATTTGTTTGGTCCAAACAGCTTCTGTTCGGAGATAATTTCTCCCCAACGGAGCCGACTCCAGACCGAACTTCCCGACCGAAAATGTTGTGGGCGGGGCTAAGTTTGTCTGGCACCCAGGCTAAAGCACTGCACTAGTTGTATTTAAATTATGATCTCGACTCCTACCAATTTGCAAATCTAATTTCTAATTGTTAAAGATTCTGCTACATCAGAACAAGCCCTCCTACTTTCTCCCTCAACCAATGGCAGCCCAGCGATACCCAAAGTGAGGCAGAGTTGCAGAAAACAGTGGGTGAGAGAAATGCTGAGAAACGTTTGTGTTTTCAATACCAGATCAGACACAATCATTATTTCGTCATGTTTCCTTTTTCAGGTCATTGAATTCAATAAACATATATATTGAAAAAGTAAATATGAAAGAGAATCGTGATCCAATTTCGAAGCAGTTCCAGATTCTCATTTTTTTCAGAATCCTGCTGCCCTCTCCTGCAGTACTGAGGTATTCAGGTTATTCATATCAGAGATCCAGAGATTACCTTGGGATCTCACTTAACTGCTGAATGGAATGCAGTTGTGTGCAAGATATTTATATGATTATTACAGCATTTACTGACCCAGAATCTACAATAACAATGACCAGATGAGAAACTGAAGATTTGGAAATAGAAACATCTGCCTATTCCCCATCTGCCACCACATCACACAAACACACACACACATACGCACACAAACCCCAAATGATTTTGCTAGCGTGGTTAGCACAATGCAGCTCACTCAGGCTTCGGCAACAGTGGGGCCGGCGGAGCAGGACAGGAGCTGTTTCCATGGTTACAATTCTCGGCTCGGCTCTCACAGCCCAGGAAAACTGTGTCATTATCCTGTACTTTGGATTGGAGAAGAGAGAGAGAGAGCGAGAGAGAGAGAGCGGGGGACACAAAGAGAGAGAGAATGAGGCAGAAAGGGGAGACAAAGATAGAAAGGCAAGGAGAAATAAGGGGAGGGGGCTGCAGTTCACACAGGCCAACCAGGCATCTAACACACACATCATCAAAATTTGCACCCATTTGTGCTCCTCTATTCCCCACCTTTCCTTTTTTCCCCCCTTGCTTTTTATTCCGTCGGCAGAGCTATAGTTTTCACTCTAATAGGTAAACAACTTCAATCCTGACAAATAATGCCTGGAAATATCAGGTGAAAGCTGTGTTGTGTCAGGTGATAATGGGAGATGTCTGTTTTTTCCGCTCTCTCTCGGGCATCTCCTGTGAAAATTGTCCCCAACAAGCTATCATGCTGGCAAAAAAAAGGAAAAAAGGATCAGTCTGTGCATCATTGTATTTATTTTAACACAGCGACAGCCACGTGCCCCTCTAATGATAACCAGCGAAGGGCTCTTATTGAATAAATACACGGCCCACAATAACGATGGCACAGATCGGATCCTCCTCTCTAAAATCTGCAAATCGTTTCCAACCTGAAATATACACGAAGAATGTTCACGATGTTTGTGTGAGTGCAGAACGGCTGTGCAGCTATATTGTTGCTTTGCTCGGCATGTTTCTGCAACGTGAGGTCCACATCAGAGGAGTTACATTGTGAACTAATTACATGGCCGTGTAAATAGAGGCACCCTGCTGATATGGGCTGTGCACCACATGATTTCCCCTGGTGGAGCAGAGCCTGTTTGCTTGCTGTGCTGCGTGTGTGTGTGTGTGTGTGTAGGCATGCATGTGACCTGTACAAAGGTATGTGTGTGTGTGTTGATGGAGAGCATGTTTGCTTTGCTTTATTGAGCTACAAGCTAAAAAGAGGGTCCGTTTTGAGGAGTGAAAGTGACCCCCCGCCGAAAGGCTGCCCCCCCCTCGCCCAACGCTGATCTCCAGAGAGCCTTGCTTATATTGCTGTGGCTGTGGCTGGTCAGAGAAACACAAGCAGCACAGAACACAGCCACCCTCCATAAACCATGTGACCAAAGCCCCTCGTGTATCTGAGTATTTTTGATATCAAAGTAGAAAAAGATAAGATGGAGTAAAAGTCAATATTATTTCTATTTCATAAAATTATAAATAATTGTACATTTTATTCTGCTTTATGCGCAGTTGTAGTTTCTTACCGTGGTTATTTTTCACAATAAACGTCCTGCACACCCACTCAGGTGTTTCCTAGTCCTCAACCTGATTAGAATTAGAGTCCCAGTGGAGATACGGTTCAAATTACACAATGTTGCAAATCTATGGAACAAAAAGAATAATAATGGAAAAATAATTAAATGGTAAATGGTTCTGCATGAACGTGCGCCAACACTAACAGGAGAGTGAGAGCGCCCGTCACTCAAGTCTGCATTTTACACTTTTCAAATCAATTCTGAGAAAAGATCTGATGGAGAAACTGAAGCCAAAACCTGTGTCAGTAGTCTTTAAAATTCTACATTAAAAGAACATTATGATAAGCTCATAAAAGACACTTCATTATAAAGATTAAACTGGTGGTTCATGACCTTCTTGACTCATGACCCTTTTCAATAAAGCCCTGACTTTGAGTTGTCAGCAGTTTTAACTATCGAACAATTCCTCTTTAAACTTTGCTCTTGGTTGCTATAATTATTATTTCAGCCCCAAGAGGTGAATATATCACTAAAACTACAAAGAATAGAGATCATCTCGAAAAAAAGGAGAATGCAGGTTTATGTAGCAGACCTGCCACATTATAGGAAAAGTTTATTTCAAAATAAATCTATCTTATTAGTTTTCTTGTAGAGGAGTTGGCACCACTTGTGTGCCTTCTCGCTATAACTAACTAACAAGCCTTTTGTTATCATAGCTTGAATAAAAATCTCCCAGCACCTTTTAAAGAAAGCAAATACATTGTTTCTACATTGTTTTAATGTGTTAATCTCAATCAAATGTATTTATTCTTCATCTAAGTCTAAATTATAATATTTTCCAAAATTCGGTCTCGTGATTTATCTTCTGACTCATTTCATGGGGACAGAACTGTAGGTTGGGAGCTACTGACCTCAAGAACCTCACTGTATATTGAGTAGTTATAATGATCTACCTCAACTGGCTGCAACAATACATTTTTAGGCTACGTTTGCATTGATGCAACAGTATTAAAAGTTTTTAAATGTCATATATAAGTGTCACTTTCATCAGACTCGTACTTGCATTTATATATATTGATACATCAACTTTTTATTTTATTTAATATTTGTACATGTAGGATTTTAAATGTGGGACTCTTAACATGATTGTATTGTTACGTTTATTTAAAGTGAGGCACTGTGTACTTTTTCCGCCTCAGTTTAGATTATACATTACAGTGTTGTGAAGTATCAAGTGTCAAGAGTGTTACAGCTGTGGGAGCGGCTCAAATCAGCCACAGTTGTGCAGTAATTGCAGTTTTTACCGTCTGGCTCAGAAGCTTCATGCAGGTTTGCAAACGTGTCGCAGTGAAAATGCAATCACAACTAATCAGAGCTTCTTTTGTTTCCTGCCCACAGCGCCCAACACCGCGCCCTACGGGACAGGAAGTGCACACATCCTGCTGGCCTGCCGATACCTGGTGCTGGCGCTCTCCTCCTTCATCAGCGTGTACTAGGCCAGCGCGGACACAATGACTGTCCACAGCATTTATCAATCCTTTCTGACATTGCTGATGGCTGGAATCCAATCTGGTACAGTTTCTTGAAAAGCAGTGAGGGGGAAATAATCAGAGTTTCTTTGTGTGGGGATTTTTTTGGGGGGGTGACATTTCTGTTATGTAAATACTATGATGTTTTTTTTATTATTATTATTATTATCATTTTCTCTCCTGTTTCTTATTTTCTTTTCTGATTGATCGACCACCTTGTGAATCAGTGCTCACCCCCACCCTCCATGCCCCCCCCCCACCCCACCCTCTCCAACCCCCACTCCACCTCCAATCATATCAAAAAAATCCCCCAAACCTCCCACATGAGATACTTTCATGCCTCTTTCTCTAGGAGGCGATGGCGCAAAAATTTGACATTTCCGTGTTTTGTACATTGCTAAAAAGAAGCAATTGTGCCAGTTCGCAGAATTACCATACCAATGTTGTATTGAATGTATTATGGGTTGTTGAATAAAGGAAAGACATTTAGATTCCTCACAATAAAAATTCTGATTATGGAGTGTGCTTAAAAATACAGAAAAAAAAAAAGAAAAAAGGCAGCGCTTTGTCAGGACCTGTATTGTCATGATTACTCAATAGATGGATGAACAGTGTTGAAGGTGTGCTTTGTTGTATTCTGAAATGGGTCCTTCAGTTACTATGCCTGCCTAACGATCGATCAGGCAGCTGTTCAAGTAGCAAAGTATCCTGTATTGTATCTTTATATTTTAATATAGTGTAGGCTTTTGTTTTAAAGTGGGACCAGCTTTTCTCATTCGACCAAGAACGGTAACATGGTTTCACGAGTTTGTACAGTGTAAAGGGAGGAACATCGCTGCCCTATGTTTACATTTATTCTTGAAAATATAAATACTGCAGTATATTCTCCATACTTATGTTCCAGTGAGTCCACATTCGTGATTGTCAGAACTAACCGTTGCAGTTGAGAAGAAAAAGTAGAGCCTGAGTTCACCGAATTCAACCTTTTTATTTTCTCAAAGACGTAATTCTCTGAAACGAGCCACGTCCGGTTGGCATCGGTTCGCTGTGTGCCTACTGGTCGTCCTCCAGCTGAAAACCCACAGTTACACATTGTGCGTCGCTTTAGGTTTTTGGCTTCAACTTTTGGCATGATACTTAGATAACTGAAAGTAGCATTCCGCCGCACAGTATTTTATTCCTCTCTCATACTTTGCAGATAATTCACTACTTAAATATATTACAATCTGTGGTACGGTGAATATATATCCTTCATTTTACCATTCATCAAATAACAACTCCAGAGAGCCAAAGCCCGCATTCCAAGTAAAGTAAGATATGTAATTAAAAACATGATCTACACAAAAGTGAAACCCACTCTGATGCCTATCCAAGTCCTTCCTGGTTAATTATGGGCAGCAGGACGCAAATAAAGATCATGACCATGCTCATCACTACTAACATGGCCTAAGGTGCTAACACCTGCTCCAAAATGACTTCAACGCCAACAGACGAGTGGTCCCAGAGCCAGTGAGCGTCCACAGGAGCTCAGAATAAATTAAACCATGAGGTCGTTTAATAGAAGAAACTGTGGCGATGTGTTCACTCGTGTTAAATCTAATCGAAAAAACAGTGTTATTGCGAGAGTTTACTTTCTGACGACAGCGTCAGTGGTCATCTTCAAGTATCTTCAATCCACGGTGTGAAGAGACACTGTACTGTAATGCCTTAATAGAACCATAGACATGAAATGAACCTCATTCAGAAGGACACCTCCATATGCGCTCGATGAAATACGACTCGCTTGTTTGATACACTCCTGATGATTGAATGTTCATTTGCCATTCAAATTAGGTATTATATCCACTGACACTAATCTCTCAACCTATGGCTCTCGCAGGTATTTTTAATAAGCCAGTTGCATCTAATAAAAATGCAGTATTTGTCCAACAGGTTAACACGTTTGCAAGTCTTGTTTGGATTGTGTAATATTTTGCCCCCCGATCAAGGGACTAACAGTATGTAACTGCAAACCTATAGAGAAATAGCCATCGCAGTGAAAAGACTTAAAGCACAAACACTGTTATTACTTTTATGTTTTGTGGTGCTTTGTTTTGAGGTCTGCTAAACATTTTTGTTTTCTTTCATTGTTTGTACTGAAATTGTTATCCGCTTGTTTTAAAAACTTATAAAAATACTGCACCATATGATCTTGTTTAAATGTTAAGGTATAATGAAAATGGGTCAGAAATATATTTATTCTCTTCCTTTATGAAATCAATGTATAAAAGACACATTTGAAACATGTAAAACTGAATATGTGACATTTATTTGAATGAGGCTCAGTATGGCATAGTTTATAATGTCGTCGGGTTCATTTAGATGCCATAACTGCTGTTGATTTTTTTGTCGGAGTACATTAAAAAGAACAATGTTTGCAATCAAATTACCTACTTTTTGAAAGAGAGAGGGTGTGAACAATATAACAGTATTATAGAACAGAATCAATGTGTGTATATTTGGAGAAAATAGGATACCTTTTGATCTTTAGAGCCAGTGTGTAGTCATAGTTTTCACACACTCGCGTGTTTGACGATGTGCAGAGAGTATGATTGTGCTGCATGTCAAAGTTAACCTGTGTTTTTGAGGTGGCCATTTTACAGAGGTTCATAGATTTCCTTTTGAATGGAACCAGTTTTTTTTCCAAAAGGCTTCTTTCTTTGGGGTTCTGGTCTCAAACTACATACCTCTTACAGATCACCAGGCCATGTTTGTGATTTATTTGGAACAACTTTGGTGATTAACTAAAACTACTATTCAGAGTGATGATGATTATTGTGGCACATTGGTGACAGTCTGGAGTTATATTGGTTGCTTGTCTAAGCGGTTAAGACCCTGCTGGTATTCCATATGAAATGTATTGGATGTTGATTATTTTGAATAATGGTTTTAACGAGTCCCTTTTATCGAATCACTGTTATTTGTAATAAAAGTCTTCATGTTACAATATAAACTCATATCTGAGTTAATAAACTTTCAAAGGGGTTTGTCATCATCACTGCGGGAGGGTTTGAGCCCCCGAGACATCAAAGTCCTCTTCAAGAACTAAAATGCTCCCAACAGGTTTCTCATTTTTAGACTTGACGATTTTATTTTTCATGAGTTAGCTTGACCAAGAATGTTTGCTGTTAACTACAGTGTAATATAAGTATCATAAAGCTGGTGACTGTACTTTCGGCCAAAGGTGGTTTGTTGGAGAAGAAAACATCATCTCTACTACTTAGATTATCTGTTGGTCAACAAACATCTTATGATAACTGGCTTCTCAAAACAAGATTCAGCACCATGCAGAATCCCTCAGTTACACCGTTAAGGACATAAAGCATTAATATTGTTATCACACACAACACAATCTTTCAAAATTAAGAGCTGTAATTTCTGTCATTCGTTTGAACCGTAGCATTCCCTTTGTTACATGAATCGATTTATCTTCAGTTAGGAATTTTTGCAATATCGTCTGTATCTGTTTACTATTTACAATCAGCTGAAGCTAAAGGACGGTAAATAATATTCTGAATCAGTTGTAGCTCAAAAAACAATCTTAATCTCCTTGAGCGAGGGATCTTTGGTCCATCAGGCCTGAGCCGCAGCTTATCTGTGCATTTGTAACATTTACGGTATAAAAGCTAAAACACTAATACTGTTTACAATCAACTAAATCCAGCATGTTATATAACATATGCTAGATCACACATTCATGTTTTAATCACATAAGTCAGGATCTTTGGAACCTTAGCTAATAGTTACAATAGTAAGATTATGTCAGTAACCATATCGTAGGGTTACAATAGCTATGTTAGCCAATGTTACAACAGCTACCATAGTAGTAATAACGGCAGTTTTAGCATAATTGTAACATTAGGGAGTGATAAAAAAGCGACAGTAAAATGCTAATAGAAACATAAGCTAGCATTACAAATGTTAACTTTAGCCTACGTCAGTCACAATCGGTAACATTGAGGAAGGACTGAAGGATGATTGCTGCCTTCAAATGGAGTCGTGTTCACTGTTTTCTCATGAGAGGAATATAAATTCACCAAGTGTGACGTGATCGTCGTCACTATCAGAAATGGCCGAGGTCACAGAAGCTAACGGATGGTAAGTTCCTATGGTAAATGGTAAATGGTTTTGTATTTATATAGCGCTTTTCTAGTCTTTTATGACCACTCAAATCTATTCTCATCTATTCGCAGCACTCTGTTATTCTATGGGGGGGGCATTCAGGGTCAGCATCTTGCCCAAGGACACTTCGGCAAGCATGCAGATGGTTCAGACTGGGGATCGAAACCGCCGACCTTCAGGTTGGAGGACGACCACTCTACCCCTCAGCCACAGCCGCCTTTATATTTATAAGTATTTGTATTAAACTCATGACCTTTTAGTGTTGTAGAGAATTAGCCCAACAGCTCAGCGTGGGCGTCCATATCCTGTCTCCACCGTTAGATCAGAGAAAAGAGAGGAGAGAGAGCTGATGTGTAAAATGTATTTAACCTCAGTCAGATCGGATGTTATGATGACACCAATTATAGTGATGCTAAGAATATATATATATATATATATATTGTAGTAATGACATCAATAATAAGAACAACAGGGATATGGAAGTCTGTTGTGCTCAGTAAGGTTTCTGTCTTTTTCCAGATTTTACAATTTGTTCCAATAATTAACATTTGAGCAACGTTTTAAATCCGGTTTTGTATTATTATTCTGCGTTTAACAACACATGCAGTCGTCAAGTCTAAGTAGAAATCCAGAGGTATTTCATATTAATAATCAATCTAAAAGGCAACATCCGGTAAAATGTTTGAATTCTCAACTGATCATTTGATCTGAAGCCAAAATACTAATTATTTAGTTCTTAGAAGTTAAAATAGACCTGATAAAAATATGTATCAAGGTTCAGTTAAAACCTCAATTTAAACTGTAATCATCAAAACCTTCACGTCTAAAATAATTTGCAGTATCACTTCTCACATATGTCTCTCATGTCTGAGTCAGCAGGTGCGCAGCCTTCCTTAAGAAGAACCACCGTGCTCATTCACCTCCCGTCTAAACACTGCTGGGATTCTCCTGCAGGTTGTGGGACGTGACCGACATACTGGTGTGTTTGTACAGTCTAGCTTGAGTTATTGAGTCGTCTTAATTGTGCCGTATCATGAATATTTGATCCCCTCCCCTCTGCCCTCAAACACTGTAAATCCCCCGCAGCACAGATGGCCAGATGCCACAGGACATAGGATTAATCACCGTTTGCTCTGCATCGTCATCATTGACTGGAGTGTGTCGCTCACTTCACTTGATCTGGAGATACTTACAAACCACTGCTCTTTCCGTCCCATGATGCATCGGGGGTAGATTATACACTTTACCCCAGCAGCATGGGGCTTTTGAGTATCCTTTGGCCTCAATACAATCTTGACTAAAACATTGACGGCTGTGTGTGTGTGTGTGTGTGTGTGTGTGTGTGTGTGTGTGTGTGTGTGTGTGTGTGTGTGTGTGTGTGTGTGTGTGCGTGCGTGCGCGTGTGTGTGACCGACCTCATAAAAGCTAATGTTGATGTACAAGCTGGAAGGAGGCCACACAGCACCTGCAGAGATCACTGCCTCACCTCGCACTTCCTGCTGACACCGAAGCAGAAAAAAAAAAAATCCCTCTCGACTTTTAAATTTCAGATAAGAAGATTCTGAATATTCATGGTGCGTAGCTCTACTGTGAATTACTGCAGCCTCACAATCCCCACCCTGGATTTTTTAAATGGCCGTTTCAAAGCACTGTCTCACTCACTCTCTCAGCCCAAAGTCTCAGAGTGCACTGCTCTATTTGAAAGCTTTAAGCACAAGGTTGGATGTTTTTCTACGATCAAAGTATTTCATCTATAAAAGCGGATATTTCGAGGATATTTCCCAACTCAAACTAAAGCTGTTGAAAGCAGCTTATATTGGATATTTAAAACAGTAAAATATTTAATGAATCAGCCCAGAAACAAACACATTGATATCACATAATTACACATGTGTGAGGGTCATGAAACAATTTAGCTTCACAGCTATTCTGACACATGTAACCCATGAACGGCATAAAATACAGCCATGTATCTGGAATAAACGTTCATCAAAATTTTTCTGTGGCTGAGACACTCTATCTGGCACCGGCTACAATTTTCCTGCCGCGGTACAGAAGTAAGAAAAGAAAAACACGATTTTGAGCAAATAGCAGGAATTACGTTGCTGTAAATGTTTTGTGACTCTGGACGTCAGACGCTGCAGAGCCCAGACTGAGGTGCCAGTGTAGCGAGGTGAGGAAACATAATGCAAGTGGCATTTACAGTGGAAATTATAAAAGGTGAACATGACACAGAAATTCATTATTTTGAAGATGTGGAATATATTATCATCAGCGTATGATTGCAGTGTTTCTTTCAGCAAACCAACGTGACCCTGCATCGTATACTGTGGGCTATGGAGACGACTCATGTGGTGTCTCCTCCCGAAGGCGTCTGGCTCCTGCCTGAACAGAGAAGAGACTGGAGGACATGTGAGAGCGGGATTCCCTCGGACCCTGCAGTTAATGAAACCCTTCCCGGGCCTTTGACAGTTCTGAACTGGGAGATGGTGTCGTTCTTCTCTCTGTAGCTGCTGCCTCGCTCCTGAGTCGCCGGCCCTCTCCCCTGAGCAGCATACTGAGTTGTCAGTATCAAACAAAACTCAGTTTCTTGAGTGTTAGCATTCAGTCTTGCAGATATGTTTGTTGCACAGCAGGCTAAAGCAATCCCTCCTGTCAAAGAGAGAAAACACTCCTCTCTGTGTAGAACCAGTCTCTGGGCGAGTTTGATTCAGATCGAAATGGAATAAGAAAAAAAAAAAAAATAGTGAGTCTTTTTAAAAACAGCCTCTTTCCTTTTCTCTAAAACATTTGAATTGGTACAAAACAGTGAGTACTCTCTGACTAGTGTGTGTGTCTCTCCATTTTTTCTGAAATCTGATAATGTGGCAGCTGCCAATGTCGAGAGGACGACATGCTACTTAAAAAAAAGAACAGGTTGCATCAAGTATTTGTCAACCTGTCTCTCATTATTTCCACTGAACTGGAAAATAAGTTGCCAGTCAATGATGCAGCGCCTGAGATAATACCCGGGTTTTAGAGCAAGCTATCGGAGCCGGCTCTCTCCACGACGCCACTAACTGAATCACAAACTGCAAAGGAGTTTTCACGTGAGGCTCTCAAGCAATTGTGAGTTTTCATGAAAGATTGAACACGTTGCAATCGAGAAAAATGTCAGCGTTTCACCGACTGTAAATGTTTTTCCATTTCCTCTGTTGTCAGGCCTCAAAAGGCAGATTCCACATTGTTCTATAAACAAGGGATGACACCGCGAATCAGTCACTTGCAGCATCAGTTCATCGCAATGTACCGTACGTGTTTACCTGGAGCAGAGGTGCATCATTTCTTCTGTTTGTTTCTGTAAATGCATTAGGTTTTCTCTGGCCTTTTTGTTTTCTTTTTGCAAAAAATTTAATAGACATAAAAACTGAAAGGACGATATTGAAGTTTCACGTATGAAATTTAATTTCTCTTTTTATCTGGTTTGTTTTAATTTGATATTCAAATCTTCATATTGAGAAATAATGTGCTGAGAAGTCTGGACAGTAAAAGTTGGATCCCACAGGGATATAGCTGTATATTTATAGACTCTATAGGAATAATAATAATAACTATAGATGGATCACTTTAATGATATATATGGCTTTAAGTGGCATTGATATCTCTACAAAATGGCATATATATAAACTTAAGATTCAATTATTTGATGCTTACACTGTGTACAGCACTTAT
Source organism: Limanda limanda (assembly GCF_963576545.1). Lineage (NCBI taxonomy): Eukaryota > Metazoa > Chordata > Actinopteri > Pleuronectiformes > Pleuronectidae > Limanda > Limanda limanda. Next base: position 13,276,193 of record NC_083644.1, on the reverse strand, counting down.
ATACGTCCGGTGCAATGCGTCAGATGTAATTTTATCTTCAGTGGTTTGAAGACGTAGTTATAGAATGTTTGTGTTCATCTGATTCGATCCTAACAAAGGAAGCTCTGTGCTCTGAACACTGTGACGATTGTTCCACAGAGAAACACACTTTACTTCACTCTGCAGCCGCACTGGACCATAAATGATTCATTCATCACATGTTACAGACTGAAAATATCCAAGTCGTCAATTTAATGAGCAGATACATTGTGATTTTCTGTGAGGGGTTCATAAGTCACAGCAAGAGAACATCACACACACACAACACATTCCATTTGCCACTTTTTAACACAGGCTTTTATGTCAACAGATTTTCAATTATAATGTGTTATTATGGCGGAGTTATGTTCTTTGCACGAGTCCCTTACATTCACATGTTATTGTGCATGAGCTTTAGTCATAAGTTAAATGTGTATTATTTTATATTATTGTTCTATGTTCGTCTGTCATCAACATAAAATAAATGAATTGTTGTTAGTCCAGATTTCTAAAACAACCTTTGTTTAACTTTAACTGAAGTGAATTAGAACATTAAGCTCCACACAACCAGGAGACAGCTTTTATTCCTGTTTCTTTAGAACAGTCAACATTGTTTTCTTCTTCATTAACTTCTCCGAACTTTAAAGGTGCTAAATGTAAATATATGCACTCGCTACAAAGTCAGTGTTCACATTATCAACTGTTCGAATCCAGAGGAAACGATGTTACTTCAGCATCAATCTTCATTCTTTTACTCACCAAGAGCTTTTTCATCCTCTCAGGTTGGACTCAGTGCAGACTGGTCACAAACCTGACTCTCTGTCACCTCTTCAGGTACCACAGTGGTATTACATGATAGGATGGCCCTGGGCTAACTGGTAAGCATGCTAACTTCAGGAGATTGCCGCAACACAAAACATAAACGTCTTGGATTTGAGGCAGCAACAGCCATCTCTTCACATTCTGTTGATAATTTCAGTCTCACATTAAAATACAGAAATACAGCACATTAAATAGAGACGCTCAACAAAACAATCCATAGGTCAAATGAAGAAGGAAAGAGTTTTCGAGCGATCGGGTCAATATTGGATAAACTTTCTCTCCTCATGAGAAATTACCATGGGTCGGAAAGTTCAAAAAAAGTAGTTGTTGAGACATTTTATTCAAAAGCACAGAGTTCTCCTGTTCTCACAAGAGGAGAAGGCTGAGGATCAATAGTAAAGTTAATAGGATTCGTCCTCTGGGAACCATGAATGTCTGAAAAGGAGTTTGCAACACACTATCCAATAGTTGTTGAAGTATTTCAGTCTGGACGGAAATGGATGACCGACATTTCCTTCCCCTGAGTGATGCTTGTTAGCATCGCTACATATAAATTAGCAGAGTCACAAGGGAACCGGATTCAAGATCGACTTAAAGTTGAACATCAGGAAGTCAACGAGAATGTTAGCAGTTAGCCCAAAGTTACTCAGAGTATTTTCACACTTTTCCAAATCATATTTAAAACAACTCAGTTTAACTTTTAACGAGCAGCATTGGCCTCTGCAGCCACACGTGCTGATTCATTCTGTTTCGCTCCAGCTCAGAGAAATTGATCTGTTCTCATGCACAGAAATCCCAGTTTATATCAGTTGCTTGACCAGAGGATATGTCCTTATGATCCCTGGAAACCAGAAGGGCCGAAGCCGGAAACAAATGGTTCAACTTTTAAATTTTCTTCACTGAATATCTAAGCTAAACGCTTGTTCTTCTTTTAGCTGATGTACATTTTGACATTACTCTTGAACTTGCTGGGCCTTTTTCTGGCGGTTTCGATCGTTCAGTCCACAGAGGAGATCGTGCCCACTCTCTGAAATTAAATAGCACAACGATAGCAGCACAGTTCTCTCTAATACAAGTCTGTGTATCATCAGAATGAGTTTAAAGATGCCATTTCAAGGTGAAATATTTACTGCACATAATGTGGCCTTAAGACCTTTTTAAGAGCATTGAATACCCTTTCATGCAAATACAATAATCGAAATGTTTAATGCATGACATAAAAAACAAAATTCATGCAGTGATATATATTTTTTGCTGTAGTTACGGACCACTCTTAACTGACAGCCCTTTTCCCCCAGCCTCTCTTAAAGCCAGTCGCACTGGTAATGGGGAGTTTGATAAGATGAAAAATGGTTAAATCCAGTGGCTGAATTATTGACTGGAACCAAAATGTGAGGACAGAATCCCTGTGGGACCGAGTTGAGTGGAAGCTGCTCCACACTCTAATTGCCCCCCCCGCCCACCTCCTCGTTCCTTCTCTTGGCAGCCCTGTGTCGAGTGTTACAGACACTGATGAACTCTGCAACACTCTGTAAGGGTTCCAGTAATTAGAGCCCGCAAAGATTCTCTGGATAATGCACTGCTCGACGATAAGCTGCATAACTTCAACAGACGTAAACAACAGGTCTGGTCACATCGGTGCGTTGTGGTGTCCTTGCAATCGCCGGAAACACTCTTTTCTCTTTTTTCCCGATGGTCCATCCTCTCACCTGACGACACAGCTGAGGCAGAATGAAAGAATATGCAAATGTGAGGAGATAGAGGTTATGATCCAGAACTCCTCGGCTCAGAGATAGAACAGTAAGTGACAGCGGTTGAAGTTGGGGAAGAAAGAATTTGCAAAATATTTGTGAAATGACAATAATGGAACCTGTGTCTCAGCTGGATCCCGACTCTAACGCGGCAATTAGGACAAGTGAGACGAGGGAGACAAGCTGGACGACCACTTGGTCTCAGATGAGAGAGAACAAATCTGTGTTGTGTTTATCTGTTTCAAATGGGCTGCTGATGGCATTCAAATAGGGACTTCAACAACCCTTTCTCTGAGAAATGACACATATATACTAAACTAATCAGCCACAGAAATATGTCACGATTAAAACATAACGCTGTCCTGATTAGTTTGGCTCATCACACAATCAGAGGACGTCGCTAATGAACATGTCAGCCATTGCAAAACTCTTCTTCACGTGCTGTGACTCTGAAGGCAAATGCTGAAACAATTTCAAAACCATTTCAAACACTGACGTGCTGCATCATGCCAGCAGGAGAACCAGCTCATGGTCCTCATGGTAACAAAGTTAACATGTTAAAAAAAGAACTGTGAAAAGTTCGTCGTATTTACTGGTTTGAAAACACAAACAAGTATTCTCTGTGCGGTTTTAAAGAAAACATGAAGGAAAGCTCCCAAATGAAAACAGACAGATGGTCTCCAGTCATCTCTCACACAAGGACATCTGTCCTGCTAGACCCCAAGAAATCATCTTATCCATTTTATGCAAAATGTATATATTAGCATGTTTTATTACTTCTTCTGTGGAGAACACTCTGATTGAGTTTTTATGTCTCCACGCCGCCGACAGCGTTATGTTTTATTTTACATTACTCCGTCTGCAAGTTTGTCCCATTATAACAAACACAGCGTCTCAAACTCCTCCAGTGAATCCTTTCACATTTGGGACAAACTTTCACTTGGACTCAAGGATGAAGTGATAAGAATTTGGTGCTCAAGGGTCAAAGGTAGGGTTGCAAAGGGGCGGAAAGTTTCCGGTAAATTTCCGGAAACTTTCCATGGGAAGTTTAGCTCGGGAATTTTGGGAATTTTGAAAAAAACAATAATACGCAAATTAAACGCTGAGCAATAAAAACATCATTCAAAACTCTATTTTAAAGATGGATGGAATGCAGCACACGTTGCACGTTGAATTTCAACCCTCCACTGTGCATTCTTCCATCACATGCACAGATAACTCCCAGCATCCTTCACTCTACAGCAGGGCTATTGAGGCCTGCTGTAGTGTGCAGGACTAGTCAGGTAAGTTTTGATGATATTACTGGGGAAAACATATTAGCATGCTGATTGAGGATTGTTCATCTGTTCATCTAGCCTATTTCCATTCATTTATCCATCAATTGTAAAATATGTTTACAGACGATTCCAATTGTTTGGCTAACTATTTATATCTCTGGCATTGCATTAGTGTTTTTTTACAAACTTTTTTCTCATCTTATTCTACAGAACAATGCCACATGCACTCTCTCATGTGTGGAGACATTTCACACCATCCAATGTAGAAGGAAAGGCTGTGTACATTTGCAAATACTGTGCAAAGACCTATGTTAAGAATGACACAAAGATGCAGAAGCATATAGTCAAGTGCCCAAAGTTTCCTCAGGTCTCAAATCAGCCTATGACAAAACAAAATGTTTATATTCATGTCTTTATATGACAAGGTAAATACAGTTAGTATAAATTACCCACAACATTTCCAGTTTATTGCCGTTAATTCCCGTATATTCCCGTTTATTCCCGTTAATTCCCGTATATTCCCGTTTATTCCCATGGCAAGTTTCCAACTTTGAATATTCCCGGAATTTTGCAACCCTAGTCAAATGTCACTGTGGTCTTGCAATACAAACTTTCAGTCTCGAGAAGAAGAAATCAACATAGAAATTTTATTTATTCACTTGAAAGGACCTGATTCCATTTTGATGGTCAGAGGTCACAAACCCTTTTTTTTTTACCCTGTTAACCTATTTTAAGAAAAACATGAGATAATCTTTCTAATTTGCCACAAAATATTTACTCATATTCACTGATTAACTGCTTAGATTTAGTTGGAAAAAGGTCAAAGTTCAAGGACACGTTTGCCTAACAAACAAGATTTTGGCCTCTTGATCATGAAACCTCAAGTCTGCCTTCAGGGAATTTCTTCAAATTCAGGCCAGTTGTCACTTGGACTCAAAGATGAACTGAATAGAATTCAGTTTTTAAAGGTCAAAGGTCATTGCACCAGCTAGCCCGGAGGCACACAACCACAAGACAGTAATTCTAATGAGTTGAGTTTCCCTTACCCGAACCCAACACTGACTCAGGATTCAAATCCTTCTTACCGGTGTCAAGTGTCTGCTCTGTGTGGAGCAGGTATTCTTAATGTAGTGAACATATACTAGGCAGCCATTAAGTTTCCCAGCATATTGTCCTATGAGAGTTTAGGCAAATTTTTTTCCCTTAAATAGTCAAATCCTCATCCTCCTGCAATTTCGACTCTTATTCCAACACTGCCGCATGTATGTGTTCAGGACTATATGTTACATTCCTCTATGATGCAATATGTCTTGATAAAATGACTTGAGTGCATTATTTTCATGCTCATTATGTGTGGACCACAGCTACTCTGTCGCGGCGCCCCAGCTAAGTAAACACAGCGAGGTGCAGACGTATTGCGCTGCTCCGTCCCACCGAGAGCCACGCAATCAGTGCTCGCATTCGCAGTTTCATCAAGACGTGGTAATTTTCAAACACACACAGTCAGGGGCGCCTCACATAACCATAAAGTAAGCCTGGGCGAGTGCTGTCATCAAAAGTGTGCCTGCAGCCACCTTCCTGAGATGAAAAACAAATGAAACACTTTGAGGCTGAGCCGATTCCCCCCCACCACCCCATTCTGCGACTCCATCTGTCACTCCCAGCGACTTATTCTGAGCAAGAGAGCTTTCCTGCATGACCTCCATCACAGCGAGCAAGATGAACGAGGTGGGTCTGGTCTCTGTCCTCCGTCTTCTCTGTGCCAAGGCAGCCGGGGCACCGAAGCATCCAGAACACCTGCAAACTGAGAGTAATGAGGCAGCAGGCGGTGCGGCCGCCCATCCTCCTCGCTCTAATCAATCCAGCTCGCCAATAAGGAAACCGAGGAGAACTGCAGCTAGTTAGAGAGCTGCAGCTTCATGCCTCCATAAACCATGTGTGATCCCTGGAAATGCTCTTCTGTAGCTTGAGATTGTTCCTGGTTTTATGTTTTCTCTACGTCACATCTCACTGACCGCCTGACCGACCAGTTTTAGATTTCCTGTTGGTAGTCATTTAGAGTTTCTGGCAGAAATGCTTTCATCTGCAGGTAAAATTTATTTTTTACTTCCTTGTCTTTTTTAATTCCGATACAAACCATTGATGGAGCCAAAGACATAAAACCCAGTTCTCCTCTGGTCAGCCTGAGCATTAGCTGGAAGTCATGTGCTGGGCAGATTATGAAGCACACTTTGACGAGTATATGATTTGGGCTGAGAGAAATAAATAAAGATTCAGAAAAATCAAAATCAGGTATTTAAATGAAAATGTTGTGAATTATTATATATCAGGTGATTTTAATGTCAATGTTTGCAGAGCTTAGCGTTAACAGTAACCCACTCTATGAGAGGTTGTTGTTTTTTCCTCGTTGAGCAACCCCCCCCTGCTGTGGTTCTCATCTTATTACATGCACGCAAAAAGATGTCTTCATTTGGATTGAAACGTCCGTCATCCCCTCAATTCCACCTCTTCAATTTCCCGGAGTCTCCTTCTTCGCATTTCCTTTCTCCCGCTGCCAGATTCAGAGACAGGAGCCAGAAATGCACTGGAAAAAGACACGCTGTCACACGGTTTATACCTCCCCCCCCTCCAAAAGGAATCACGCCACTGTGTCATTACCCGGCCTTGACTCTCAGAGCCGTCACATTCAAAGAGCATTTTTCAGGAGCGCCCTCCCCAGCACGACTAGTAAGCATGGCTAATGGAAATTTAATCAGCAGCGAGAGAGGACAGCAGGCATAATGCAACAGATGATAAATAGAAGAAAGATGCAAATGGTATTTATTTTAGACAGGCCGCGATGACAAGCCTGATAATGCCTCCTCATAAAATTTCTCCCTGAAGCTTCCTTCTGATGGCTCCAAACTCGGATGCACCATATTTCATCGTTTATGGAATAAATTGTTTTATTCATAGAAATGTTTTCATTTTTTGCCAATGTCTCTTGTCGGTGGGGCCTGAGCACCACCGCAGAAAACCCAAAGTAATAAAGAGCAATGTAAATTGGTGCAGTTATTACACACCAGCAGTGCTTTGGAACCGGCAACATGTGAGTCCACATCCTTTCGAATGACATTAGATTTCTTTTGTGCTCTTTCTCCATTGTTAACAACATACTGTGAGAGAACAGTAAAGATATGGCTGCTCTGTAACCTGCGCCTTCAACCACAATGCTTTTCACTCAACTGGCCATAAAGTGTCATTTCTTATAATTGCACATATTGTAGGGACCCATTTAACAGCTTCAATCCTCCACATGACGCAGACTCCGTACTGAAGTGCAAAAGTCTTTTATGAATCCATCAGGGGACTGGAGCCTGAATTTCAATTATCAAAAGTTACATTTAGACCGTTTCTTTGGTTGGTGACATTTAAGGTTTAATCACATTTATTTCCAGGAGATATCAAGATTCTAAAAAAATATTAAAGTCACATTTTATTTTAGCATCAAATGTTTGTCACAAGTGCAGCAGCCAGAATGAACATTGGAAATAATTGGAAATAGCATCATCTACAGTGGAGATAACGCATTTCATTAAAAAAAAAAAAATGTTCAGGCATTTTTATCCTTTATTTGACAGCACAATGGATCGTCCCAAGAAACAACAGATTATTACATTTTCTCACCACGAGGTCAAGCAGCTGCTATGGAGCTTTTCATAATTTATTATCTTCATCAGCAGATGGAGTTTTAGATATTTTTATTTTCATTTATACATGCGAAATTGTTATAAAGTTATAATCCTCAAAATTTAGGCCCTGGTGGATTTGGCAAAAAATATGTTTATTGCTGTTTTCAGCAGGTGCACTAAACACATCCGCTGAGCAGCTGTTTGGTCCGAAATACCAGATCAACTGTGCAAGTGTGTGTTTGTCGGGCACAACCGAACAAACATGTTGAAACTGATTCACTTTCAGAAAACAAACTTGTTTTGTGGACATGTTACTGATGCACAGTCACGATCATCACTCACATCAGTGACCGTATGTTTCTGTGACTGTTTTGCAACAAACAGATATGTTGCTAGTTGAATCTCTGCAATAGGAAGCAGCAGCAGAAAATTATGATTGAAAATGGTTATAATCAGTGTTAAATAATATTATAGTTTGAAAGGTCGCTCACATTGATATACACATTTCCAGGTGCTTCCCTCCCGCAGGAGGCTGCGGTCCATCAGGATCAAAACCTCACGCCACAAGACCAGCTTCTTCCCGGCTGCAGTCGGCCTTATCAACAAGGCCCGGGACCCCCACGCCTCATCTCTGTGTTACATTAACACACATAATAGTGCCATGCACAGTGTTCATGAACATTTACATTTCTGTCCTGTTTTGCATTTTGCATTTGACTTTTTATTTAACTTTTTATATCTTGTATATATTTTTGTTTTGTTTTATATATAGATATTATTCCAGGTAGGTGTAAACCTACTTGGCAATAAATACATTCTGATTCTGATTCTGATTCTGATTTCCTCAGGACGTGGTAGAGACAAAACACCGATCTAAAAGTCAGTGGATATTGTGTTTACATTTCTAAGATCACCAGAAAAACTAATCCAAATGAACGATAAAGCTGCTTTTTAACTACTGGAATAGTAAATACTATTTAATAGTCTGTTGTTTCCACTTAATAAAAGGTGATGCCTGTGCAAGTGCCTTTGGCCAAGATACTGAACTCCTAATTGCCCCTGAAGGCTGTGCAATGTGTGTGTGTGTGTGTGTGTGTGTGTGTGTGTGTGTGTGTGTGTGTGTGTGTGTGTGTGTGTGTGTGTGTGTGTGTGTGTGTGTGTGTGCGTGTGTGTGTGTGTGTGTGTGTGTGTGTGTGTGTGTGTGTGTGTGTGTGCGTGTGTGTGTGTGTGTGAATGAAAGAGTTTACTGCAAAGCGCTTGAAGTGGGGATCAAGACTAGAGAAGCTTTATACAGACACAGACCATTTAGCGTTAAAGTCTTAAAGTAAAGTGTGTGAAATGTTTTCAAATTTGTCCAGTTCCTCTGTCCTGTAGTCCAGGTACCACACTGAAGCCCAGCCTGTCATTAGCACTAATACAGCTGTCAGAGGATTGTTGCTTGCGCCCGAGTGCGGTCGGGCTGCTCTGCTTGTTATACCTGTCTCTCTCTTAACTCTCTTGTTTTTGCCTCAGCTGCTGGGATGTGTTGAACGCCTCGCTGTCAGTGCGTCGGCTCTGCTCAGCTGTAGCTTCCCCGCAGCGGCATCGCTAATCAGGTCCTGTGTTGGTCCTGAGCAGCTCCTGGCAGCACTACACTGAGCAGCTTCACATACTGTCCACACTGTCGCATGTCAGCGGACGGATCCTGGCACGACGTGCACACACTGTTCCCATCCCGTGTGTAATATCATTTGGAGAACAAAGGACCCTGCAGGAGGTTCTGTATAATCTCAAAGGGGATGAATATATAAGCTTATAAGTCTGTTGTGCACCTATATTCTCCTCCACCTACAGTTTGTCTAGAAAAATGGAAAGAATTCCCACCAGCCTCCAGTGAGATGCTGCTGCAGTTGTTTGGTTTGATGTATAATCTCTCATAAACAAGCAGGGCTTTACTGTAACAGCCTGTGTGCTTGATCTACAGCGCATGTGGCATTAAGGGCGTCTCCAAATACACCAGGTGGTTTAACACTGGGAAATCAAAAGATGCTGAGCCAAATACAGACGGTTTCAAATCTATAGTACGAATCCTAGGTGTGTTTTTGGGTGAAACATGTAATAAACCAATAAGACTGGATCTCATCTATCTATTCAACAACTACAGAAATGTCTGTCTGTATGTGTGTGTGTGTGTGTGTGGAGCACATGGATCGCATATATCAAGAACTGTTCATCTTATCACTCTCACACTTGGCATGTGTGTTGTTGAGAGCCCAGAGGAGTGCAGTGTCATGATTACAAGCAAAACAATATCAATAAACTTTGAATAAACAGATGACCAGCGCTCTGTAGCAGCGGCAATGATTATTGAGTCTCCAGGTCAAGGTTCTGCGTCGAGGTCACTGTACTTTGAATGATCACGTGAACACTGAGTCCTGCAGTCGATCCTTTTCTTGCTGCAGCTCCACAGAAAACTAAAACCAGCATCACCACAGGTCGAGCAAACAGCCCATTGCACACAGGCAGGTTTAGAACACACACTGTACTAGTTCCCTTTCGAAGCCAGATGTGCATGCACATTGGTGGATTGTTAATATGTGGGCCGATTTGTCAGGTAGTAAGAACGAACACTTTTCTCCCAAGGCAACGTATCTACTGACACATATTACCATCATGATAATGCACTCTTAAAATAATAGTGAAAACCTGCACCACTGACTCCAGTCATCCATTAACATCCCACGTTGGGGGGAGTCGATGGAGTAAAGCCAACATATTGAGACAAACAACCATTCGGACTCAGACTCTCCGTCATAAACTACTTGTGTTTGCATTGTGGAATGGAGCCAAAGTGCCCAGAGAAAACCCACACAGACCACCCTCACTGGTTTAGTTTTACTATGTCCTCAGCAGGCGTTCAGATTCCTAAATGAAGATGGACTAAATGGAAACCACTGAGCACAGTGGTCTGGGAACCAACATGACAAAGAGGGAACTCGCTTCACGATGCCCTGCTGAGATAACACAAGTTTCCCTGTCATTATTTCTTCCTGCTTTCATAAATGCAAAGTGGGAAAGAAAAAGAAAACAACAGAGGACTGTATTTCAGGCGGACAAAGGCAAATCTCTTCACTGGTGAAAACTGAGCTGTTCCACATCATGAAACTTTCTGGTTTCGATTCATCTTTTAGTTTCCTACTTTAAACAAATTCATGAAATTTAGCAGCAAACACTGACTAGTGATTTAAAGCGTGGCCCGAGCTCGTCTCACAGGGAAACAATAGTGATAATGGTGTTTGTTGGATGATTAAGAGGGTTTCAGAGAACAACTTGTGCCTTTGTATCTTCCTGTTGATGAGAAAACCATCCATTTTAATGGCTTTTTTTTCTCCCTTTGTTAACTCGGCACCACTTTATACAAGAAAATGGCACCCAAATGAATGGTGTGCTATTAAAGGGGAAATAATAGCTCAAAGTGGCAAAACAAAGCCGAGGGGAAAAAAATGGAGATGTAAAAAGGTTTGAGAAACAAACATTTGTTTTCTTCTCAGTGCTGCTCACGGTAAATTTGTTTTTTAAATCTCCCTTGTAAGTCAATTTTGGTTTAAATTTTTAGACGCTATTATTCTGCAACAGAACAAAAGAACAATGGAATTGATGTTTTATTCTCATGTTACTTTATTAAAGCCTCTCTTTAGCTGCACCACTTAGTGGTGTGCATGTGGCACGTTACCTGACCACCAGACAAAAGGCATCAAACCAGGTCAAGGTGCAGTGGTCAGAGAGTGAAAGTACTGGAAGGGAATGTGATAATGTTGCTGCTCTGCTGAAGATTTGACCTGAGTCGACACTAGGAAGTAAAACTGGTTCATCCAAACCGAGGCGGCCTGTGATGATGGACGTCAAGACACCAATGAAATAAATGACAAATGGACAAATAGTTGATAAACAACTTCAAACTGATTTTTACCCTTAATGACAATTAGGGTTGCAAAATTCTGGGAATATAAAGTTGGAAACTTTCCATGGGAATTAACGAGAATATACGGGAATTAACTGGAAATGTTGTGGGTAATTTATACTAATGTATTTACCTTGTCATATACAGACATAAATATAAACATTTTGTTTTGTTATAGGCTGATTTGAGCCCTGAGGAAACTTTGGGCACTTGACTATACGCTTCTGCATCGTTGTGTCATTCTTAACATAGGTCTTTGCACAGTATTTGCAAATGTACACAGCCTTTCCTTGGATGGGGTGAAATGTCTCCACACATGAGATAGTGCACGTGGCATTGTTCTGTAGAGTAAGAAGAAAGAGAGAAAGTTTGTAAAAAATATATATATAAATAGTTAGCCAAGCAATTGGAATCATCTGTAAACATATTTTACAATTGATGGATAAATGAATGGAAATAGGCTAGATGAACAGATGAACAATCCTCAATCAGCATGCTAATATATTTTTCCCAGTTATATCATCGATACTTACCTGACTCGTCCTGCACACTACAGCAGGCCTCAATAGCCCTGCTGTAGAGTGAAGGATGCTGGGAGTTATCTGTGCATGTGATGGAAGAATGCCCAGTGGAGGGTTGAAATTCAACGTGCAGTGTGTGCTGCATTCCATACATCTTTAAAATAGAGTTTTGAATGATGTTTTTATTGCTAAGCGTTTAATTTGCATAGTTTTTTGTTTTTTTTTAATTCCCAAAATTCCCGAGCTTAACTTACCATGGAAAGTTTCCCTTTGCAACCCTAGTGACAATCAATGTGTTGATTGTCACTAAACCGCCCTGTTGGCTGTAGCTTCATCTTCACCTGAAAGAAGTGGTGACATGTTGATTATTGCTTTTAATGTCGACTTGTTGCAAAGACAATGTAAAGATAAACCAAAGTTTCAGGGCAATGTCAAAAATGAATTGGTGTTTTGTTAGTCGTCGTCTTAAAAATCGAGGTCAGTATTGTTTCTGTGTGTTGTGTCTCTCTCTGTTACGGCAGAATCTGTCCCTCAGATCACTGCCTCTGGTATTTTGCAGGCAGCATTTGATCCTGTGGAAACGTGTGGAGCTGGTGGGCTGATGCTGCCGTTACAGAGACAGAACAACCACAAGCGGGAACAGTGCGTCCTCCCCCTCTGTCGTCTCCCTCTCAGAAGTTGTCCGCTTCTCCCTCAGGAGACAGAAAAACAAGGCGATTAGAGAAGCAACCCGTGATATGAAATGACTCACCGTGCAGACACCACACTCTATATGATCCGACACATCTGCTCGCTGGCTTTGTCTCAGAACTTGACATTTCCAAGTCATAGCAGGTGTTTCTCCTTATTGGGCGTGTGAAGCGAAGCTCTTCTCTCTTGACACTCGCATGTGTTTAAAGACACGGAATCAGTTAATTACATTCATGCGAAATCTGCGTGGATTTGCTTGTGCATTAACTTCCCACCAGCACATATGGCCCTGTATCCGTTGTGCTTGCTCGATCAACACTGAGAGCTGTTTTCACCTGGTGGAGATTAGCTCTGGTGAATTAAAGACGAACCTATCCTCGGTCTGATCTCTGCTTAGGCAACAAACTGCCAGTGTTTTCATGTTTTGATCTATCGTCTTAAGATGGACTGATAACGGCGCTTGTTATCGTATGTGAGCGCCTGCAAAACTCCCTCAGAACACCCCCCCCCTTTACCCAAAGTTCATATCTCCAGCATCACCATATCAAGGCTCTTTGCTGAAATGTCACAGATATGACAGGTGATAATTTAAAATGGCGGCCGCAGGGCGGAGGACAGAGTGCTGGCACAATTTCCACCTATTAAATCTGTGTGTGTAACCTTTTATGGCGCAGATAAGCACGAGGATGTTGGTTTTAACGGCGTCTCGGTGCCGCTCGTCTCTGCTTGACAACCCGTTATGAGCTCTTCTCCAAACACGTCATTGACAAGTGTCTTAAGCCCCCCGCGTCTCCTTGAACTGAGGATGAATGACTGCGTCCGCTTGAAAGCCTGACGACATATAAATGATTTACACCGACCGAATAGTCCTCCCGTTGATTCATGGCGTGCCGCACGTGTGGCTGTGGCATTAAACGCCTAAACAGCTGAGCTAATGCGAACCAGGGTTTAACTCGGTGTGAGGCCATGCATGCACGCACCTGCTCGCCTCAGATGAAGAGCTCTCTCTGGCAATAAGGGTGTGATGTCTCCGCAGCCAGAGCAGGCTACACATTCAAGAACCTGCTGTCGACTTCTATAACACGTACTCCGCTTGAAATCTGTGTTGCACAAATGTGCATTTGCATAGAGAAATGGTTCAGGTTGATATTTTCCAGCCATTAGGAAAAGCACAAACACAAACTGACAGAGGAACAAATATTATGTCAGTTGTGTTCGACTCGTGGTTTATTTGCCATGGAAAGGGAAAAAAAAATGTTGTGAGTGTATTGAGTCAGTGCTGAAGTGAAGTAAAGCTACATATTTAACAAAACAGTCACTGCTTCAGAGTCTGGCCTTAATTTTAAACATAAGACAATTTTAAGGTCAACTCAATTAGCCTACTTCCCCTGTACAAATTGAAATCCTATTTGCGTTTGTTTTTCAATACTCTGGACTCAGTCAGCTGTGGAGAATTTGTAATGTGGTCGTAGGTGCCAAAGCTGAGATATTTCTTAATTACAACATAATTGATGGCTAATGTTTCGGAGCAGGCAGGAGGGTTGTTGTCAGCGGTGCAGCAGCACGAAAAGGAAAAGTAAAACTCCACTATGCTCGAGCAGCTGAAGTTATTATTTCATTAGACCTTGGGATCCACGTGTCGCGCTCGGATTCGGGGCACACAGCTATCAGGCTGGAGAATCACACCGAGATTGTGTTTACACGATAATCGGCATTCAAAGTGCACGGGTCATGATCAGGAGAATTAATCTAATTACCATTATCATTATTTTATTATCTGATAAATTGGCTGTCTTGACAAATGCTCCCCGAGGAGTCCCACGGGGGAAAATGACAAAGTGTAAAATGCCAAAGTGTCTGAGTGAGGAGTGGTTCCGCCGCTGTGATCAAATTAAAACGACTTTGTTAGTCATGCCTGGTGTACACACACACCCACATACACACACACACACACACACACACACACACACACACACACACACACACACACACACACACAGACACACACACACACGCACACACAGGGCTAGGTCGGCGTGAAATTAAAGGTACAGTATAATGTCAGGAGACCAAAACGACACAAAGGTACTTCGTCAGGTGATATGTCATGTGATGTTATATAATGAAAAATGAAAAGTGATTAAACAACTCATGATTATGAGTGAAACTGCAGATTATGACCATTTATTGGAGTTCATGAGGAAAAAGCTCAGTTACAAGTTTAATTACTCTCAGCCGGTTACATTTAACAACAATTAAAAGGGAAATAAACTTAAACTAAGTCACACAGCAACGTTTGAAAGGGAGAAATGATCCTCCGGAGCTGTGACTGGTGGTAATCATCGTTTTGAACTCGTGATTATTTAAAGACAAAGTTATTATTACTACTTCCCACCATCAGCACATAATGCCGTTTTTAAAAATATTTACAAGATTTGTGTTATGTTCACAGGCAATCAAAACTCTAAAGATCTCAGTCCTGTTTGATTTGGTGACACCTGACGTTCCTGGTGGTGAAAGTGGACAAAGCTCAACACTATAGATCCTAGAACTGTAGAATTAGACAAATATACTGTTGTCATTTAAAGAAAAAAGAGAGGTTGTTATTTAACTTTTTCATTCTGTGAGGAAACATGAGCTTGTTTCGTGCTGTACCACCCAAACAGCCGGGCCCAGTAGAAGGAGTTGGTTTCCTCACTGAGTTGTCGGACGTGTGCAGCCTGTCGCCTGCAGCTCTTCATCTCACACAGCTCCCGTGTCGGCTGCTTCTTGTTCCATTACCGCCGGCTCTACTTCAAACTCATCTGCTGTCAGAGAAATGCTGAAAATGACTTGTGTTGTGTTTTTCAGGTGTATTTCAATAAAGGTAACTGTTAACCTAACAAACATCTGACATCATTTGTTTAATTATTTTTCATTGAGCAATGCATTTTTATATTGGTATCTCGATTACATATCAACAATAAAGTAATGGTTTGTTTTTGGGACTTAATTTCAAACTCAACTTAATTGGTCATTTGGGAAATTATTAGGATGCGACTCTGAGAGTAGGACCACAGGCAAAAGTAATTTTAAATAATAACAGAGAGAAGAAAAAAAACAATAAGACAACATAGAAGAAAAAGCTAGCAAGAGAAAATGTAGAATAGACGAGGAGCAGGATAATAAAAAAAGAAGAGTAGACTTTACACAGAGTTACTGGATGAAAGTATTAAACGGTGCAGAGATGAGTGATGGATGGTGCACTTGGTTTAAGCAGCTGTCAAACTGACAGCTCAGTTTTCAAATGAGAAACATTTTAACAAGAAAAACAACTAAAATTATTGAAAAAAGAAAATATATTCTAAAGTTTTAACATAGTTTATATATCTACTCTCCAGCTGCAGGCAGCACCTCTTTAAAACTTCACTTATCCATTCCTTGGATTCTGCTAAAGACTCCTCATATATATTATAATATGAGTAAATTATAATGCATAGCAGGCGGCTTCATGTCCCACAAAGCCTGTTCCTGATTTGCACTGATGTGTGATATCAAACGTCCAGATTAGAGGATTTTACCTGATTGGAAATCAGACAATTTAAACAGTGACAATGAAATTCTGAGGGTTGACACATCTGTGCACTAGTAGTTCTCTTCTTTGGTTGCACAGTATTGTTTTTTTAATCAATTTGAAATATTAATACATTTAAAATTATGTTCTTGTTTTAAACAAAAATTGGTGGTAATGATATATATGGTGACATGGCTTCTGATGAATAATCAGATAGTTTAGTTTCCCAAATAAATTAAAAATATTTGTCCACAATGTCTTTGTCCCTCAGAGATCAGTTTTTATTCAAACGAGCATCGATGTTGAATACTTGTAATACCCAAGTAATAAATATAAATAAATAAACAAATACATTTAACTATATAAGAATTCAAAAAACTTGTTGATAACTACACAACATATTCTTGTTAACGTTGAGTTACTGCACAATACACGACTGGTTAGCAACAGTTGGATGATGAAGGAGAAGCAGTGAATTGTGGGCGAAAGCATTTCTGTTTCTGTCATTGAGGATCTTGCTGTGTGAAACCAAAGGAAAGAAAGAAATGAATCACGTCTCCTTCACACTGAGAAGTTTGTGTCTCAGATGCCAGATATTAACTAATCATTTCACTCTGATAGGAACATTTATAGGAAACTACTTTAGAGACTAACAAGGTTCCTGTAAATGGAAGAATTAACATGTGGAACTAGAAGCTGTGTTTGAGGTTTATAAAGACATAATGAATCCTCTGATAGCCGGACAATTAAACGGACAGTTACCATCCGTCCCGCTGCTGTTTCTCTCCTCCTTTCATGCTCCGTGTTAGTTTCCTGTTTGTTATGTTTCAGTCTGTGGAGTCAGTGGCTTGTTAATGATTTCAGGGCCGGTGTGTAAAATCAACAATGACCTCTTGGCCTCACCTCGGCCCCTCCACAGCGCCTTAACATAATAAGCAGTTAATCGCAGCCCGACACTCTCTTTTCATTCGCTCTCCTCTTCAGTTTTTTAACCCCGGGACCGGCTGACCCGGCACAGAGCTGCTGACTCACAGCATAATTCATAGCTGGGCCATAATAATTGGTTTAGCTCCGGCCGGTGTTAAACACAGAGGACGGCTGGTAATGTTTGTAGGTGTGATTGAAAACAATAACAGTGCAAAGACCGTCTGGTATCCTGCCTCATCGTCCTGTGTCACCGTCTAGACGAGTTTCCCAGATGTTTCCGTGGGAGGGATCAAAGCGAGTACGTCTGCTAACGAACCGAATGTTTCACTCTCAAGGCTTCTGGAAAAAAGTCAGCACGCTCTCGTAGATCTGTGCTTTTACTTGATTTTTTTATGCCGGGGCATTTGTCGGGCGCGTCACCAAACGCGACCTCCCACATGAATTCACCTCTCTCGCTCTACAATAAACATCTCAATCTCAATTTAGGGCCGACTCTCGCGGTAGCATCGTCCGTCTCACTTATCTCCTGCGCTGCTATGAAAATATTCACAACACCTCCCCGTGCTCGCTTGCAGAATGCAAACCATATTTAAACTTGTTAATATGAAACAAAGTGAGTTGCTTATTCCAGCAGGTACCTGAGAGTCCTGGGTGTATACCACTCACGCTGCTCATTGCTTTTCAATTAGAGCAGAAGCAGCGGCTACAAGTGATCTGCTGGCCCGCGGCGCTTCTTAAGCTTCCTGCGTCTTTGTGTGGCCTCACACAGTAAATAATCAGGAGGAGTTATACATAATGGTTTGCGCTGCGGATGCAGACATCAGTGGGAAAACCAAAGGCAACGCAGCCTAATGATTGAGCTGTGTGGTACAATAGATGTTTGACAGAAGTGTATCAATGCACACAATGCTGAAAGGATGAATTGTGCGTTCGTTCACAGTTTATTATATCAACGCAGACACAGTGCATCTGCTGGAAAACTGGTTTAAAGGATGTGTTCACACTGCACTATGCTTGTAAGCAGGTGTTGTGGTGTCGCAGGTAAGTTACAGCCGCACTGGACAAAGACTGGAACAGATGTAAAGTGTCAGAATGTGTGTTGAAGTGAAGAGGGCTAACCGGGAGCAGAGACAATCAGCTATGCTAAACCATATGTGACAGCATCGCTTGAATTCATCCATTACAGGTTCTGAGCTTCATGTCTGTCTGTCAGTGCATTGTGGCCGTTCTGGTTAAACGAGCACAAGCTGCAGTCGTCCAGGAGATGACCGCAGCCTCAGGAGTCGCTCTCGCTACGAACAACGACAGAGGAAAATCAATGTGCAAAAGTTGAGAAAAGAGTTGTGTGGTTTTAGATGTGAGAGGAAGAAAGAGAAGCTCAGTCGAGGTGTTGTCACATATTGAGTCTTATGCTTGAAGCTTTTGTTTACTTCAATATGCCTCTAGTAGTTCCAGTAGCTTCATTTTCACAGTTAGAGCTGTCGCCAGTTTGACGTAACATTTTTCAAAATAAAGACTGAAATAAAGATTTTCTGCAGTCCTTATGATTTTCCTGGTTAGACTGAAGTGTGAGAGTTTAGCTGCTTTTCGACATCCACTAGAGTCCTGAGTTTTTCCTGAATTTTTCTAGACCATATTTGCACCACCTACCTTGAATGTCAGGGATATTTCTTTATAGATGTGAATGTGTCTGACCCAGACGACCTCCCGCAGCTTTGTTCATATGTAAAAGACAAAGAGAGAAAGAGTTCAGGTCTGAAAATGTAACACGTCTCATTCGCTCCTTATCTTAACTACTGAAAAATGACTGGCTTCAGTAAGCTTGGAGGTCAGTCGTGATTCTGTGTGAAAGTGTGATGACGATACATCACACAAAAATGTTACCACGTAATTAATCTTTTATGGTAAAATAACATATATCCAAGTTCTAATTACTTAAAAATTATAATAAAACATGTATAAAGACGATTTGGCAAAACCCAACATTATATTGAACAGAAATGTAAGTTATCTGATATACTTTTTGTTCTACATGATCTTTATTTAACTAGAAATGCACCATTGGGATCCAGTCTTCTGCCAGGGAGTCCTGGTCAAGATGGGCAGCAATTAAATAAAACATGTTTCTAATGCAAGTGCATGCACAGACAAGTAACACACATTGTAAACATAATAAAAAAATAAAAACAAAGAACCTAGATAGAAACATATGGGAATGTGTGGCTAAAATTAATTATAGAAAATCTATTCTCAAATGAATCTTCATTATTTTTTTTCTATCCTTTTTCTCAACCATATCTGCATATGCAAGTGTGCTGTGATTAATACTAATAAACTTTATATGATTAAGGTTGGTCAACTAACACACTTGAATGGTTTTATCCACCCTAACATCATGCTCATCCACCCTAACACCCCCCCCCCCCTGCTACATAAAGGGCACATTACTTCATGCACGTGGGCATTGGACATGAACTGAGAGAATGGGAATTCATCCAAAATGCACAAAATTCATAAGGATACAGGGCTGTACTGTGATGGGATGTATGTATGTATCTCGGCAGAGATTAATATTTTTTACCATAAATGACTCAAATTAGATTATTATTCTCTGCTGGCAAACGATGATGTCATGTTCATTCTCCCCCCCCTACCATGCTTACAGTGTGAAGCTTGAGAAGGGAGAAGAGAAGGTGAGGCTGAGGTGCTGTCACTCTATGATGAAAGTCCTGTATTAGGGCAGATACTGTAGCTCTGCTGGAAAGACTGGTGCAATCAGGGTATTCACAAAACCACAATGGAGCCACAATGGAGTCAGCCACGTGTAACAGTCGATGTAAAAAAGTTCAGCTCCTCAATTTTCTTGGACAAAGCCGTCATTTATGTCTAGTACCAAAGGGGGGGGGGGTAGTACTGTAGTGAAGAAATGCTACCTGAATAGAATTATAGGTATTGCGGTACATATTAAGTTAGAGCTAATGCAGAACACATACATTGCAGGTTGGTTTCATTCAGACTTAAACGTATAAGGCAGAGGGTTTAAATATAATCTACTTAAGAAATGTGTGAATTATACGATAATATTAGAGAGACGGAGCAGTAGGAGGGACTGATCGGAGGGTTGGCTTGTTTTGCAGCAGGCGCAATGAGAGGAGGGAGCAGGAATGAGAGTCTCAGGTTATGATGACAGCTCTGGCTTCTGATCAGCGCATCTCCCAGTGGCATGTTGTGACCAGCGGATGATGTGGGACCAGAGTGACAGCGAGAGATCTGTGCATACGGCGGCAGCGAGGAAAGGCTTTGTCACATCTGTTCCTCACAGCCGTCCTGTGAGGACGCACACTGGCTGCACACTGGTGCATGAATACATAGGAAACATCAGCTCAGGTGCTGATTTATTTATATATTTATATATTAACCACATAATGACGGTAAAGGTGCCAAGTATAAGCATGTAGAACACAATGTTAGTCTGATCATGAAGTATTTAATATTCATGCTCTGTGATCGGCTTTTACAGAGTTTTCGAACTTCTGCAAAAAACTGCTTTTATGAGGAAGAAAAAACAGTCAACATATGAATAAATTAAAGAAAACATCCAACATCCAGTGAAATATGAAGGTTTTATTATAAAACAGGTGAGCACCTGCACCTGCACCTACAACCCCTAAGGGCATTTTCACAAATGAAAGTCCGGACCAAGATAAATGTATTTTGTCATTTGTTGAGGCTAGTTTTGGTTTCATGTAGCAATTCAAAAAGTGGAATAATTGCTTCCGTATGTTCGTCCTGTCATCATCACCTGCGTGGGATTCATCTAACTATACCACATACATGGGTTTGTAGAAAGGCGTCTGATGTTGGTCTGGACCGTTGTCCGAGGAACCTTACTCACCTGTTACTGTGAAGGTCCAGTCCAAACAAGGTTGGTGTGAAAACATCTAAAACGTAAAGACAAAGAACTTGTTGTATCTCTGAACAAAGCTCATCAAGGCACTGTTAGTCCACACTTCACAACAAGGCACACACCTTGTTAATTGTGAATGAAAAAACTTTCGTGTTTTGTAGATTCCAGCTGTTGTAGTTGTTGACTTGTGTTTGTGCTGGAAACATTTGTAAGAGAAACAAGTATTTGTGAGAAAATTTTCCACAGGCGTGCAGCTCTCATTGAAACACTGAGCAGCTGTAGAGAAAAAACAGGAGTTTCTTCATTTGTGATTGTGCAAGTGTTGTGTTGTATTTGTAAGATAAGAAACAAAGAAATCAATTTTTTTGAATTACACACTTGTGTGACTATTTCCTAAAAGGAGCTATGTTGTGTTGCACCAATGATACTTTCATATAAAAAGATATATCATAAATATTCAGCTCAGATTATATTATATAATATTTTACAATCTAATATTGCAAACCGGGGCGAATGAGACTCAACAACATAATGTGTGCTTTTCTGTGAAGAACTTAATGTCAGACTATTAAATAGTTCCATTAGATCCGTGGCAGCTACAGGAACCTTATTGTTGCAAATGTCAAAAGTGCTGTAATTGCTTTCCCCTTTTAAAATCAATGTGAAGTTTTTGGTAATGAAACATTCACACAGGAGACATTTGGAATCCAGCAGCCTCTCGTGGCTTTTCACTGGAAATGTGTTGGTGGTCACAGAAAAAAAAAAAAGCCCTGATGCAATGTGAGCGTAGTGGAGCTTTGTTAGATCCAGGCAGAGTTTGAGATCTTTTCCCTCGACTGGGACATAATTCACTCTAATGAATAATTAAAAACCCGGGAGAGGACAGAAAGTAGATGTGTAACCTATGAGACAGTTCCAGGCTCATGTTTGTTTCTCTGTGAGCCAGAAGCAAAGCCCACTGGGTCACAACTGCAAATATTTTGTCACTCAATTCTTGTGGATTTCTGTTCTTTCTTTTTTCTTACACATTCAAAAAGCTGGAGACACCAAGAGACCAAAACAGCTTCAAGATCAGTGTGTGATAAAAAACCCTAAACCAACATCAGCCCTATGATAACAGCTTTTTCCCTTTCTAAAGAGAGGTGACGCAAATTTTGACTGTGGAAAAAAAATGTCTGCTGATGCAATTTGAATCCGGGCTTTCTGATGTGTGAAGTAACACAGGGAAGGGTTTAATCTTTTTCTCAACTTCTAAACCAGATAGTTTTGGTGCAGAAACTGCCATTTGACTTTAAGTGAACAAATCAATTAAGGCGACATTCAATCTATTACGTTTTTGTTTGGATTTTCAAACTAAAACATTCTCTGAATCGCTGTCCATACTAACAAGCCTGAAAACATGTACTCGGTCACTCATCAACAAACTTCTCACTTTTAGTTTCTCTAAGGCCGGAGAAGTGTGGAAGCCAGAAGTATCCGAAGCAGAGTTGATGGGTTTTCAACCAGAAACGTAGTAATACAGATGTAGCCTGAGTCAGGTCAATTTCAACCTGTTGTTTCACACAGGAGTTAAAGCTTGGTCTCCTGAGTCAAACACTCAACACGTTCAAACCACCGCTTTCCTATTGAGACTGTGTTGCTCTTTATCTGACCTGACCTGACTCCCTGAAGCCTTTCTGTGAGAGATTTGACATTTAATGAGCACACGTTTAAAACACCACCCAGCGTTTTGCATTTATCAAACAACACACACACCAAGGCCAAAACCCTGTAACCATACCACGGGGCTGCTGTGTTTCATCCTGGTGCTAATGGACACACTTAAACAATAAAATACAGTACAGTGAATTTTTTATTAGATCTGGTTTCAGTTTAGCAGGGAATCCCCATAACACTTTATTTCACACACTGAATTACTTGAACCTTTCCTCTTGGGGAAATGGCGTGTCAGCTAATCTGAGCTGCTCTCGGCACAAACCTGATGTGAAGGTAAAGGCAGCATAAGATCAAAGTGGGACTATAACATGTCATCAGGTGAATATAGTTACAAAACAAAAGAGAAGTCCTGCGCGGAAGAAACGTTGTAAAACCAGCATTGTTTGGTGTGACAGGATAAGAAATCATCTTCTCCCACCGGTCTGCTTATCCTCAGGTGGATAATTAAAAAGTGTCTGCCACAGTCAGAAAGGGAAGGAAAAAAGATAAAGATAAATAAATAATTGAGGAGAAGGGAAGAGGCTCTGCTCAGATCCCGGGGGAATCCATTAAAGAATGTTTTCTTGAATTGAGGTTAGATGCATTGATCTCTGTCGAAACTGGCACAGCTGAGAGTGAACACTCTCTGCCTGCGACTCTGACTCATTTCATACATTATTCCAATTAAACCGCTGCGGCCAGCCCGGCTGCCTGCATCTCTACTTTCTAGGAAAATCCGAAAAAGGCTCCTGCCACAATCACTTCAATGTCATCAAATACGACTGTAGGAGAAATGCACTGTCGCTGGTGGAGGAAGAAAAATAGAACAATAGGCCGAGGTGATGCTTTATCTACAGCAGCAGAAGAAATGATTGAATGTCTACCGTGATAGATTAGACACATTAGGCACACGCTAATAGGAGCATTGTCCTGTACAGTAGGCCTGTGTGTCAGTGTATGATATATTGACTGGTGGAGGTGCGAGCACAGCCATTGTTTCAGTTGTCATTTGTACAGAGTGTGACAGAAAACCCCCTTTGCTTTACTTTGGCAAAATGCTTTTGGCAAGAGCCTGAGAGGGAATTTTGCTGAGACACAAACATGGAGGAACGTGCAGATCGGGAACTTTCACTTCCAAACCTGTTCCAATTCACTGAGTGGTACATGGTAGAAAGAAATGTATAATGTTTTTCTTCTGTGGAACTTCAAACCATGTTGTGTTTCTGAGTTCAATAATGAATTTAAAGGTCAATTTAACCTTCATGGACAAGAGGTCTTTAAAGTGCTCTCAACAGCTAAAAGCTGAGCATCTGCCGTTCCATTAAAAGTGACCAGACAATTACTGGTCTCAAGGTGAATGATGCACTTTCAGCCTCAGTGTGTTTGTGTTTCTACCGGTTGCAGTGAGTACATTTCGTAATCTTCATCAGTCACTGCAGATTTGTCCAGTTAAACCAAATACATAATCTTGTGATACAATAAAGCTGATTCCAATATAGCTGATGGAAATCTTTTGGATTTCAACACTGATACGTTTGGTAAATGTAAAATTTGATGGGTGGGACTAGAGTCAAACAATCACCAGAATTGTTAGGATTCATCAATATTTTGCAACATATTTCATTGAAATCTATTGTGTTGTTGTTGAGTTATCCCTGAACAACTAATATATATATTTATATATTCTTTGCCTGCGATATTGAACATTAATTTAGCTGCTAGTAGTAATACATTGATGAAAATAGTGGCAACAGAATAAACAACAGAGGAGTGAAAGGTGCTGACAAAAAGAGGTCGTCTCAGTCCAGATAAAAAACAAAACATGGATTGGTTCAGAAAAGTTAGAGAATAAAAAGGCAAAGTGACAACAACCTGACATCAGACGCCATCTACAAACCAGTCAGTGTCAAGTAAAGGTAAATGTAAATGTCTTTATCAACAAGGCCCGGGACCCCACCTGACTCTGACTTTTATTCCCCCCCAACACATTATATCATATCATATTATATTATACTGCATTACATTGCATATTGCAATCTGACACTGTTCACTGTTTTGCATTCAGCATTTCACTTTTTACTTCACTTTTTATATCTTTTATCTTTTATATATATTTTTATTCAGAAATGTTTATGTCAAAATAAATGTTACTTTGTATAAATATTGGTAAAAAGTGAGTAAATAAGAAATAAAAAGTGAGTAAATATATACTGGTTTCCTATTTTTTATTGCTCTCCTATGTATTTTGTATTTATTGCGTTTTTATGTTTCTATGTTCATTGTATGCACCAATAACCAGAGCAAATTCCTTGTATGTGTAAACGTACTTGGCAATAAAATACTTCTGATTCTGATTCAGATGTTGAGGAGAAGACTTATGCACGTCATACAAAATCATTTAGTTCACTCCCTTTATGGATTAGAAACACCTACATCAGCCACCTGTTGTCGAGCTGCCACACACACACACTTCAGCGTCAGACCAGCAAAGAAATGAAGGCGTTACCACGTCACCGTTACTGTTTCCCATGGGAGCAATATGCACAACGCTAACCTATGGAGGGATCAAATTGCTTTCTTTCAGTTCGCTCCTTTCACCTTAATCTACCCATCCACCGTGGAAGAGCAACAGCTTTACAATGCTACTGTGCAATCAGACCGAGCTGCGTGATAACAAGCAGAACATGACTGTGGGATGATGTAAGCTCGGGTCACTAAACCAAGATGTCAGGAGCCTGGGAGACAGACTTTACATCAGCAGTATTTATCAAGCAGCTTTTACAAATGTGACTTCAGTGGCCCAGAGAGGAAGCCTGGACACAACAACAACATTAAACATCTTCTCTTCACTTTACTTTCCTGTGAAGCAAAAAACGACAAATAACCATTATTTATGAAGAAGAATATAAAAGGATACATTCAAAACTGTACTGATAAAGCACTGAAATCCAGATATCCATGTTTGAAGGTATGATAGTCTGCTACACTCTCTGTGTGAAATAAGGAAACATCAATTCGGTTTACTGACAATCTGAAGGACCTGAGCACGTGTGCCGACGCAGACCTTCTGCGAATACAACAATAACAAGCCATGGTTCACTGCCACACTAAGACAACTTTGTCAGGCTGAGGAGGAGACCTGCAGGAGTGGAGGTAGAGCTCTGTGCATGTGACTGACGAAGGAGATCACAGTGGCTAAAAGAAGCTGCTCTGACAAGCTGAAAACAGGTTTTCAGCCAGCGTCAGTGAGGAGACGCCTGCGAGACAACCACTCTAATTCCCTTTAGTTACCTCCACCATGGAGGTTGTGTTTTCACCCTGTACGCTTGTTAGTTTGTTTGTCGGCAGGATTATGCAAAAATTACCAAATAGAAATCCATGAAACTTGCTGGAAGGATGGTGTACTGGCTAAGAAAGAACACACTCAATTTGAGGTGGATCCGAACAATGCAGCAGATCCAGGATTTTGGGGTTATTTTCACCAATTACTCAAGGACTGTGGAAGAGAATCCAGCATGTTCAGGGGACTGTGTCTTATTTGGTGCTGCTGGATTGAATATAAGGGAACTGTTAGGCCGAGGTGGAAAATGTGTTCTATCGAGTGCTATTCAAGTTCCAAAAAAGCATAATTTGGTTGTTTTAAGCTTCGGATTCCTGATGAGTTTAAGACCAGAAACTTTTGGAGATGTTGCTGACAAAGTTTTAGTTTGGAACAATGACACAGTCGCCCACGTTAGCTTTCTGATTGGATCTTATCAGTCTGGAATCGATCTGGATTAACCACAACCACCGGCAAGTGAGACCACCTCTAGTTTACAGCACTGGTTCCCCCAAGGTTGTGTCCAATCCCCATTGCTGTTCTCCCCTGAATTCCAATGAATGCACCTTGAAGGACACATCTACTAAACTCCTGAACTTTTAACTATGGACATGAATCATCCAAGAGGGCGACAAGTTAGCATATGGACAGGATGTTGATGTTGCTCTGGTCGGCTCCTGGAGCTGCTGAGACAGTTTTCATCAAATCAGTTTTTTGCTCTTCCATCTTGGTCACTTTAAAAGGAGCAAGAAAACAGGAAAGGAAATGACTGCATCAGTAGAGACGACAGAAAAAAAAAACCTCTAGGACATTAGTACTCTTCAAAAACCAGGATATCAAGCTTTTTCAATTCCCCCCCATCGAGGAGCTGCCTCAGAGCTGTGTCGAACAAAACCACCAGAACCAGGAGCAGTTTCCATGTTCTGAACTCCAGCTGACCAATATCAGACAAACACAGCTTCTTCAGACCTGCTTCACATCTATAAATTCTGTTTTGAACAAATACATCACAATTTAATCCCCCATACATTATGCACACTGCTGTTGTGTAAATGTATTTGTTGTCGTTTATAGAGTCTGTATCAGTATATCTTGTGTATTATCTGTTAATGATTTGTCTGTATGTCCAAATTCCTTGTGTGTGTGTGTGTGTAACATAATAAAACCAATGAATCTGATCTTGAAATGAATGCAGACTTAGTAGAATTGCAGAGAAGGGCATGAAAACATGGCTGAATCGGCTGGGAAGCTCACACTTTTCTGTTGTCTCAGTAAAACATGCAGCGCCTTCTGGTCCCATACATCTACAGATTGTGTGCGGCTGATGGAGACGTCGAGAAAAGCGGGGGATGGACAAATCAAAGAGATGGTGATAGTCAAAGTGAGAAGATGGATGAGAGGAACGGATGGACAGAGGGGGAAGAGAGAAAGAGAGAGAGAGGTGTTCCTGCTGTCTTCAAGTGCAGCTCCATGCACACAGTAAACCATAGATGGAGGACATCTGCGAGAAGCTGAACACACACACACACACACACACACACACACACACACACACACACAAGGATAACAGCAGCATTTACTGGAGGAGAACACAGCTCAGCACATCATTGTCTCCTAATGGGAGCATGTTACATCGCCTCCCTAGTGCTGCACGAGGGTTTGCTGTACATTGTGTGTGTGTGTGTGTATGTGTGTGTGTGTGTGTGTGTGTGTTTGTGTGTGTGTGTGTGTGTGTGTGTGTGTGTGTGTGTGTGTGTGTGTGTGTGTGTGTGTGTGTGTGTGTGTGAAAGAGAGATAGACAAAGCGAGAGAGACAAAGAGAGAGAGGAAGAGAGGCGGGGGGTAAATAAAAACCATGCACTTGACGGTATGAGGGAGTAAACATTCATTAATATAAGGGTGGAACATATTTAGTTACTGCCTGTAATTTGTGCGTTTCTATTTATGGCCGTGAAAGCTCAGCCCCAATTAATGTGCGAAACAATATTCGTATGGTTCTTTGTAACATAAATATGCAAATGAGCGGCTGTCTTTTGATTCTGCTTGTTTTTACAGTGCATCCTCTAAATTGGCTTTTGCTGCGTACACAGAGAACAACAACTCGCAGCCTCCATGACATCCATTTGATAACGTAATTTTTCTTTCATGGATGCTTATCCTCCATTGACTCAACTATAATCATGTTACAGGCGGTGTAGTGAGTCATTTGACCTTCTCTGTATTCATGGTGGGGACCCAGCTGTAATCGAATATTAGGCTACGTAATCTAATGTTTGATATAATTACATCCATTTCTTACCCTAGACAACGCTAAGCCTATAGTGATCATATCGCTTAGCAGAGGCCAAAAATAAAATATCGAACTCGTGTGAAAATCCAGCAGGGGGTTTGATAGACTTTTTTTTAACCTTAGCAATAATATTAGAGAATAACCTCTCCACGGTAAACAGCTCACACGAGCATGTGCTTTATTTATACTCCCTGACAAGTATTTTGAATATTCATAGAGATGAAAAGAAGGAAAAGCTAATCCCAGATTTTTTTCTTGCGTCCCTGCTTTTCAGCCGGCATCTGCAAACTTCCCGCTTTCTGCTAATGGAAAATGCATGCAGGATTTCAGCGGAGCCTCCAATCCATTTTAATCCTGAAGGCAATTACGGCGTGGGGTGTTAGGGTCAGTTGTGCTGTTGATTGATGGCAAGAAAAAGTCACTTTAACAAAGTGCTGTGAACTTCAACCACCTGGCTGCAGCACGGAGAGGTGTCGCCTGATGCACCGAGACAAGGCTTTAACGCTTTTTTAATGCATTCAGTGAAAGAATACAAAATGGAGAAATAATGATGGAGCCCCTGATAGGACCGATGTGTCAACATCACTGATGCCTTTTGAATTATAAATGAATTCCTTGATTTCTATGGACCATTTGCTCCTCTTGCCCAATATGAACCATGTAATGCCGTCGGCAGCAGCAGCACCGATGACACACGCTCTCAGGCGGCTGGTGTTATTGATCAGTGACATATTGGCAATGCCCGAATAGCCAGGTTTGTTTGTGGGGAGAATCATTCGCTTCACTGTTTTCTTCTTGCTCCCTTGAAAGAGCCATGCTCCGTATCCTAGCAACAGGACTCACTCTCCCCCTCCAGTCTGTGGCAGGAGCGAGGGCGAGAGCACAGGACCAGCACTGTCTCCACTGTCACCGCACACTGGTCAGATTCAGCTCACACGTTCAGGCTGAGTTTCACGAAGTCAACTTAATGTCATGTCAAAGGCTAATGCATGAATCCTTACTTCACTGACACACACAGTATATGATCCACTGCATGCTGCGGTAGAAAGTGAGCTGCATCACCTGCTTTATTTAATTTACAGTTGTTTTATCTCTAATAATGTAACAGCTTATAAATTAAAATAATGAATTTTGGCAGAAATTGAAAATGATAATCATTATTATGTTTTCTTCAATGTACATTCACTTAAACCTAGCAACTGTTGTGTTTTCATTCTCCTGGAGTATTTACATTTTAGACTGTATACAAAGAAGGACGACATGACAACCCCCCCCAAAAAAGTGAAGCCAAAGTATTGATCAACCCCTGGTGGCTGGATACAGGACAGGTCATACATCCAATCATGTTAATGGATGGGACATGAACCAAACTACTTAGTATAAGTCAAATACATTTTTCTCAACGATGGTATCTGTCATTTGGGGTTGTTTCTTTGGTGACGCTGATGCATATCAATGTGTTTAATTTCCCATTGAGTCTTAGTTCACTTCTTATCTAATGCTGGAAAATGACACATCATGATTGACAGCTGAGACTGACGAATGATCAAGCGCTAAAACTACAGGACCTGGATATTTTTGATGATGAGCTTGCATTGTTTCTATTGAATTGGTCAGGACACACTGTTAATGCTAACATTACTGATGACGTAAAAAAAAATTACAACACTTTGCACTGAATTGAATGTTGATGTACATTGGGTCAGGTTGAACGATTTGCATTAATTTACTGAACAGTATATGAAGAAGCTCAAATTAGTTTTGACAGAATTACATATCAGATTAAAGTGCTTCTCATACACATTTCTGCATTAGCAGTAGCAACAATGATCCAATATTTAAGGTCGCAACACAGATTGCTGCTTCAGTTCTGCACCAGGCTTTCTTTAGGTTTATTTGTTCAGTTGTATGCAGCCGTCTTCTAATGTCATTCTGTTTAGCGTGCCATTCTTGTTTCAGCTATGCATCTCCTGTATTTATATCTCTCTGTTCATTTCTTTTTGGAACCACACTGTGATCCACAGGGAGTCAAATTCTTTGTTTGCCCATACATACCACATGCTATGATGAATCAGATTCAGATTCTTAGAATACAACACTGAGAGGGGCCATTCTGTTGAGTAAGTAACTTACACTTGAAATGCATTAAATCGATAAGAATTTCATACTTTTACGTACGATTTTGAAAGCACGACCTTTAACATTGTTATTTCTACTTTTGCTTCAGGGTTCAGTATGTACGATTTAGGTAAAAGGGATCAATTGGCAGAAATTGAACATAAAATAATTTTATTTTCACTAAATTTAATGAATTGTTGTTGTCTTTACCATACAATGGGCCCTTTATATTTAAACCTCTACGGAGGCCGCCATGTTTTTTTTACTTAAGTCCAAACTGGAGAAACTAAACACCTCTTTCTTTTAACATTTGGAAGGGAAGGGTGAGGTGAGGTGAGCTGCAACATGAAACTTCACCACTAGGCCTCACTAAATTCTACACACTGAACCTTTAAAGCTGCTCATTATATGCGTATAGCAATGCCTTAGATGACTATGTATTAAGTGGGATTGAAAAATAGGTTCGGCTCTGCAGAGCATTGGAGCATGTTTTTACTCAATGTTTTGGTTTGATGGCTCCCAGTGTTACTGCTGGGATTCTCTCTCATTCACCTGTAGGCTACACCACCTGCCCAACACTAAACAGCAGACAGACACCATTAGCCACCAGGTAATGAACACAGTGGAGAATTTAGCAGCTAATGAGACAAATATTTACCTCAGGAGTTGGTGCAGACCATAAACAGAGATAAAAACTGAGGAATTATTGCACTATATTCTTTTATATTACAATTCTACGACATTTTTTATGTATGTAGGTGTAAATAGGCATCTCCTTGCCTTTCTGTTGGCCATGTTACTAAATATCTGCTTAACCTGAGAAACCACTACATAACTGAGTATCGCTGCTTCCTTCAAACTGTGGCTCTTGGAAACCACCCAAAGTCACCAGATACCCATTATAGCATAAAAAACTCCCAGCGGCATAAAAAGGTATCATATTTGTAGAAGTATTATTTCTCACCCTATCAGTGTTTGTGCCTCGCTCCAGTCATTGAACTCTGCAGAAAATGGTAAATGCATGACTTCAAGTTGGAGACAGGACTGGATGTGGGGAGCTGCTGAGTCACGAAGATAACAAAGTAACACACTGTTTGAGCCCTATACCTTTTGTGTTGTTCCTTTTGACCTCTACGCATATGAAGTGAGTCCTTCCTCCAGACCATTCCTCTACTCCACCGTGAGTCTCAGTACCCGTGGATATTATATTATAACAAAAAATCTACGGGACACCGGTCTGCCGAGCTCCAGCACAAAGCCGGTGTGATTTGCGAGGAGGATTCCCAACACACTTAGGGCATGCTCTGTGCTCAAAATCCTCGTGGCCTCAAAGCTCTGCCCCTTCGAGTCTCCCATTAACATACAAACCATCAGGCTGACAAAAAAAGACAAGATAATAATCTGACTGTGCTCCTGCCTGTGTGGAGTAACTGTCAAGTTACACTGGAGGGCACAAATTTCCGTGAGGGCCCAGAAAATGAATGTTCTCCGCTGGGAGAGGGTCTCATCTGGCCATGATGTCCTCTCCCCTTGAGAGTCATCAGCTGAGGGGCTCATTTGCCCTTGTTTCCTGACTCCTCCAGACCGGACATGTAGTGACCAGAGAGCAGCAAACAGTGAGAAAGCAAATATATACCTCCCTGGGGTTTATGAGACTGAAGCAGCTGATAGTGATTGTGGCTCTTGCCAAGACAATCAAACGTGCTGTAGCAAGAAGCATTTTGATTTCTGTTTATTTCTTTAGGTAGGATGATAACTGGGCGGCTGGATTGCTTGGATCTGGTCTGTGACTCCACAACGGCCTCTAGACATGTTTTATGTTGCCTCATAAAGGCTGGGGATGGGGTTCAAGAACTGGTTCCACTTGAGAACTTGATCCAAATTGTCCAAACCACCTCTGTCATGTGCCGCCGGACTTATAGAATGATGCCAGCATGCTTTTTAGAGCCGGGAAGCCCTACATGCTCACTAATCAAGTTGCATAGGGCTTAGGACATTTGCTAGAGTCACACCTCCCCATCATGTCTGTGTGTACAACTTTGATGAGAGGATGAAGTAGAATTATCATACGGACAGAAACACAATGCGGTGAATTGTGGTGAGAGCTAAAAGTCAACTGGTCTTATCATCTCTCCATCTTTGGTGTCAACAGGTACCACTAATGTAAAGTTAATGTGCATCACCCTCCCGGTCTCATTAACCTCGCTGAGCAGTGTGTCTCTTGGTCTTTCTTGTTTGCTTGTCAGCCCATTTCAAGGCTGTTTGTGCCTTTGTTACAAAAATGTAGGTGATTAGATTTGATAAAAGACGATTGGACACAGGGTTTATAAATTGCAGTTCATGAATGAAACATGCTTTCCAACAGAAACCTTTGCGGCTACCAGAGCACATTATTTTAAAACAAGATGATCTAGTCTCTCAGGTTAGTTCCGACTCTGGACTAATGCAAGATGGAAGGCAGTTAGTTTGAATTGAGTATTTCTTAAATATTGATTGGATTACATCTCTAAGTACCTAATAATAACTCATGTATTCACCTGAACTATAAATATTATTTTTATATTTGAGAATTTATAAATGGAAATCTGGGGAAGCCATTTAAATTGGCCTGATGTAGCCGACAAAATGAATAATAAAGCTGCAGTAATCACCAGTAGACTTACGTGCGGATTAACCACAGGCAGAGCTCACTTCTGTTTCATTTTGTATTTTCTACAATTATTTTATTTGTGTTAATTTTAAAATTGACTAACATAATTATTCTATTGAAAATATTAAATTATTTAAATGGTACTTGAATGTTAAATGGTAATTCTGTACAGTTTACAGTCAGATTTGAATATATGGTTAAAACCTGTGGAAGGTCGACGCACTTTTCCCCTCACACTGAAAATTTATCAGGGATTATTAAGGGAATCAATAAAGAATCTGACCGATAAACCGAAATGATGAAGACACAAGTATCCTCTTATCAATTTCCATCTCTACTCTAACCATTTATGTTACTTTCCTCTGTCTTTACCATGAACCTCACCTAATTTTGTAGGGATGAGCAGATCTACACGACTGAGCTCAATATTTCAATAAGCATAGACGCACATTCTCTCAGCCGTGGAGGTTATGTTTTCCTCTGCATTTGTTTGCTTGTTTGTTTGCAGGGTAACGTAGAAACTACAAAACCAATTTCCGTGACATTTTGTGGAGGGGTGGGGTATGAACGAAGAAAGAACCCATTCAATTCTGATGTGGCTCTGGATCAGGGGTTGGATTTAGTGGAATAATTAATTTATCTTGATGAATAAAATAAATCTGGCATTTTTTGGGGACTGATACTTTTAAGTGTGTGAGATTTGGTGCAGATCTTAAGAAAAACCACGGTTCAAGGAATTTAAATGTTGTTTCATTAGAGGACTGTTTGGCCTTGGAGGAGGAATGAGCTATTCAGGCAACAGTAGAAAACATAATGGAGTGTTCAGTGCACTTAACAGACAGACAACAGAGCTATCAAAGAAAAAGGTTTGAAGTCTTCGACCAAGCAAAAGTGCAAACTCGTGTGTGGACAAGCAGGACGACCTCGACCTTGGATAAAAAGCTGTCATTGGTAACGTGGCTCAATGATGTAGAAAAAATGTTTATACGTTGACATATACTGTTTTGGGTTTCCAATAAAAAGACAATACTTGGCCTGAGAATTTAACACATCCTGATTGGTCAACCGCTGAAATTTTCTTTTTTGACTATGAAAATCTCTTAATTCTGGGGGTTATGGGTAATGTGGGTAATATGACGGTTGATGTGTCCAATTCTTGGCCCTCATTTTGTTTTCTAATTGAATTTGTCTTGTCCAGCGACCCTCTGTATTTCTCTCACTCCTAGTTTCCAGTTTCATTTTGGTGGCACGTCCCCTCCAGTTTCAGACTCCTCGTGTGATTCCCATCGCTGTGAACCGTCTCCTCCGTCCTAATGTGTTGCACCTGTGCCATTATCTCCCCGCTCCTGGTGTGTTTACCCCGTGTGCTCCTCTCCTCCTCTCCTGTGCCAGTTCGTCTTTCTTCCCTGTGACAACGTTCCAGCCGCTGTGAGCCCTGTGTGAAAGCTCATCAGTGCTTTTGACTTTGTCTCGTTTTTTTTTTTGGACCCCTTCTCTCTCTTTCTGACATGGTTTCCCTGTTTGCCTGATCTCCTGTGCACTGAATGTGCCTCAGTGAAGACTTTGATATTTGAAGCTGATTTTTTTTGCCTTGAGTCGAGTATTTGAGTCCCTTTCCTCTGTCAGTCATCAGCCTTCACCTCCACGCGGTGATAACACCACGTACGCCAGGGCTTTGTGTTTATTGTAGGTTATCAACAGGCTGCACAGAAATCAAAACATCTAAAAATAGATACGATTTTATGGTGAATATGTCTGATCAGAAATACATTTGCTTGTTTCCCGTGAAGTCCCTGTACAGAGGTTGTTTTCTATGCAGACAACCTATGTGACAGCTTTATTTGAAGGATTTCTGCACATCTTTTGAAAATATTTTTTGAATCTTTGACAGTTTTGAATATAGTGAGATTGTGGATCAGCACATGAAAAGTCATCAAAGCTGCTACCTTGAGTAATTCAAGGAGTTTCTATGATAATTTCGTAAAAAGTTTTCAGCTGCCGTTCAGTAATGAAGGCAGCTGGAAGGTGTGGAAGGTGCGTATTTGGCTACAAAGACACAGTGGGCATCACATGAGAACAATGCATAGGTAAAGGAAACCTTTGGCAGATCACATATTTGCTTAATGGAAAACGAAGTCTGCCCTGTCTTTTATTAATGCTGTAATCTTGTGATATTATATAAAGCTTTTAAGTCTGACAGCGGGCAATTTAAAGCCTATTCATTTAAACATGTGCCATTAGCCTGTTGCGTTCACTCCATGCTCCTGCCTCAGACATTTTTCAAATTATGCTGTTTTCCTATTACTGTCCATGCGTAACATAAGCTGCCGATAAACTCTTTCCTAGACTTACACCCCCGCGTCGTTTAGAGTTGCTGCTTTCTTTGCATTCACAAGACACTTGGCCTCCTATCTCCCCCTTCGCCCCCCCGCACCACCCCACAACTCACAACCCTTATTATTTTCTAATAGAAGATAGCAGTAATCAGTTGAGTGAGAGAGGACACAATCAACATAAACAGAGTTAGCAATTAGCAATAAAACTTTCACTTCATTTGCATGCGGTAATATATTCTGCTGGGAAACAGGATGAACTGTGGCCACACAATAGCACACAGCCAAATATAGAATTACAAGAGACATGTTTTATTTTCTATTGTTGCACAGTACACAGATTATATAAGGATATTATGTAAATATAATAATACAGCCTGAGTATTATTACTCTGACCAATCCTACTTATTAATGTCTGCAGTAATTAAGTGAATCAATCTTTTGTGGTTATTGCTTATATACTCATATTCAGGGTAAGATGTTATATTTAACATATGTGCCACCACGATTCACCTCTAAAGATATAAAGAGATTCAGATAATTTTTCCAAGCAGCTACGCATACTGGCAATTAAGATCACTCCGGTTCATTTCACAAACCTCAATCCTCCAATATTTGGTGATCCATCAGCCGCACTTTTAAAAACATCATTAGCAGAAGTATTGACAGGCTAATTGACAATCGATATTGTAATTACAGGCTCCAGTGCTAATCACAAGCTTTAAATGACATGCAACAGGCAGGATGTGCAAGGATTCCAGTTCGTAATTGGACGTTGCCAAAAACATTTCACTATAAAGTTTCTGCACAAGTAAACAACAAAGTAATGAACCTCCAGTGAGAGTCTATCACGTTGCTTGTTGTGTGAACTCACTGCTCTGTTGTCCCTCTAAGCCTCGAGTGCATCTCAAACCACAGTGGTTATTTTATTTTCTATTAGGTGTCAGCCCAGAGGAATAGCAATGCAAGTTTTTTTTCAGATCTGGGTTGGAGACCTGAAATCAAACCAATTAATTGTCCCATATTTAAGACAGTGACCCAGATTTTGGTAATAATGTCACCTAAAAAAAATAGGCTCACACGGTACACAATGTATTGAGACTGAAACACGGTGTTAATCATAAATTCTGCGAAACCTATTCACTGGGATCAAGGTGGTAACTGGTGAGGTTGAAAACACAGATTTAAACAGAATCCACTGTTATATGTGCTTTACTGGGACACTTAACACCTTTCCTTCTTTTTGCCCTTGGTCACCTCACATGCCGCTCGCTACAACTCTCGCTCCTGCACTTTGTTCCCCTCTGTCTGGACCAGTTTCCCCCCTGATCTCCATGGTCGACTGTGTCGCTGCTCTCTTGTGACCGTGGCACAAAAACGAACCTTTGTGTCAGACCAATAGAAGAGCTGCCCCCTTTCACTGTCCCTCAGAGAGCCTATTCACACCACTGTTCCCATTAGACGAAATTAAATCAGGTCACTCGGACTCCTCCCAATCATGTATTTGGGTTGTCCCGAAAAGAAAGTCTACTGTGTCCACATATAAATGACTGATCACAGCTAAGAGACAACTATAACGTATAAATACACATTTACAATAACGTGACAAACTGACCCCAGACTGTTTCTGAGTAAGTGGAATCACACTTGAGTAAGAAATGATAGTATATGTACAGTAAAGCCAGTACATGGGAAAACAAAATAAGGTCAAAGAAAACTTGTGAATGTGTTGCTGATTAGTTTGTGTTCCATGTACAGTGACAGAACTATAGAACAGCAGATACATTTTGAAGGGAGAGAATGTAATGCAGGCTGCATTATGTTTCTTATTAACATAATGAGTCAACATGGCTAATTAACTCATCTGGCAGGAAAACAAATGTTTATGTTGAATGCATCGTAAAATGTTCAGAGACAATGTACGTCATATATTTTCTAGAAAAACGTCTGAGCTTGCAATGTTCACCCATTATGACTGATGTAGTTTCATCACACTTGGTTAATGTTAGCAGAGGATTGGGGTCTAGTTTAATGCTGGAAAATGAATAAGGACTGTAATCACAAAACACAACATTATTATCAACATTTAACCAAAATAGTTTAATCTTTCCCAAACCTTAGCCAATGGGAGTTTGTCACAGAAACCACAGACAGGAGGTTAAAGTCCTGCATGTTGACGGGATTAAAGTTGTTTGCCTGTTGTATCACGTCTGTCTTTGCATTGAATGAACACGTTTTACTTGTGTAAATCAGATCCAGAAGCTGCCGTCCAGTCTCTGCAGCCACACCAGCAGAAGCTCTGGTGTGGGAGGAAGCCGAAGACAGGACCTTTTTTGTTGCCCTCAAAACCGATTTGGCAAACATAAATATACGTCTCAGAGGAAGCCGTGGTTTGCCCAAAGTGTATTCAGCAAAGGTGGAGAACTGCTGACCTGGACTGAAAATATAAAACAATGTGAAGTTTTCCCTGCCAGCCTCTCTCCTCCTAAATATAAGCTTACATGTGTGGCAGCACGGAGGTGGAGGGGTTAGAACACTGGTTGCTACTCTTGTTCTCCCGAATCCCTGGTGGTGAGTTTTATGGACAGAGATGAAGTGTCCAGCCTACATACGCTTAACATGTATACAAAATAAAATATAAAATTGCTTTCTTAACAGTAAATGTTACACAGAATCTTAAACAGTTGTGAAATTGTTGTGGATTGATTTTCCTCCACCTCGTATAATAAGCAATAGGTTTTCTGACAGAAGCTATGGTGTGAGAGTCAGGTGTCTACATAGAGTATATGTGCTAGAATCAACTTTAATTTAGTTACTGTAGGCCTGTCTATCAATCCCATCAAAAGCTGCAGCTGTGGTGGTGACGCACTTGAAACCCTTTATTTCACTTTTACTGCAAACTGTGTCAAGAATTGGTAATGACTAAGTCAAAAACTCAACAATGTGATTTCCGTCGAACATTTTTTCATTAACACCAATGTCTACTGCAAATAAGCATCTTTTGACACACCTAAAAA
The DNA here is from genome assembly GCF_963576545.1 of Limanda limanda. NCBI lineage: Eukaryota > Metazoa > Chordata > Actinopteri > Pleuronectiformes > Pleuronectidae > Limanda > Limanda limanda. The sequence continues at coordinate 13,237,694 of NC_083644.1, read as the reverse complement.
CCCTGAATTGTCAAAAGCAAATTCTGCATTCTTACATTTTCCGAAGTCCAGGGCACCTTACATGAGACTGGGTTGGACAGATACAAAAAAAAACGTCCGTTACCCTGCCTACAAAACAATAAATTAAATTCTGTTACTATTTTGCCTCTATTAATGTGTATTGAGAAATTTAACATTTATTGGAACTTCTATCAAAAGATTTTGCAAGGGAAAAAAAATCATTGGTTGTGATCCTGATAATGAAATTTCAAACGCGGACTACTTCTCGCTCTTAAATGTGCATTTAAGCCGTCGTGTTTCAACTTTCTGCCTGCGTGTGCGATTCCTTTAGTGGGAAGTCTTTGAAGCTGGGACTCAAAAGCTCCCTTACAACAAAGAAAGTCTAATTGTTTACAGTCTCTCTCCAAAGTCCACACAAACACCAAGCTTCCCCACTGTAGCAACAGAATTTCTCCTTCCAACAGCGCATGACTCCACACTCAAACTCAAACTGCAGGCGTGCCTGTAAAAATGCGAACACCGTCCATGTTTGTTTCACTGACATCAAAACCCCGGCACCCAGCGAGGGGATAAACAAAATAAAATTAGTAAGACAAACCTACTGAAAATGTACAACTGAGCCCTTTAATGCTTTCAGAGCTCAGGTGTTTATTACTTTTTTCTCTTGTTGCTGTTGAGAGATGTGAATGCAGAGGGTGTAAAAACATTTTTCAGTCAGTTTTTGGCCTAAGGGAAGCGTCTTGGAGAAATAGCGGCGAGTATGTAACGATCCTCAAAGGCTGTTTTCCACCAGCCCACTAACTGCCTCCAGGAGACGGCTGCCAGCGAGCCCGGCTGGCAGTCGTCCCGTGATTTTTGGTTTCTGAATTGTTTTTGTCTGTTAGGTGAGTGAATCAAAAGACAAACTCAAGTCAAAGGGGACAGAGAGACTTAGATAAGCGAGACCCCAACGCTCCTAAAGTTTCATGTGATGTTTCCCCCAATATCCATCATTACACAGGACAATTAAGCCCATTTTAAATTTGGCTTTTATCATTTCTATGCTCTGTAAGACTATTAATAACTAGAACTGTTAACAATGTAAGAAGGCAGAGATACGAGGCTCTATACTCAAGCACCCCTGCAGATCCGTGCAGTGATGTGGGATACACCTACTAAGTTTCAGCGTGGCTTTGTTAAAAGGCCAGATGTGCTCACATCGTGACTGACCCCCCCGCTCTGTCAGAATCTGTGGAGGCGGCTGCAGCTCACAATTTCTTCAACCGGTGAACAATGAACATCCTGACTTTTCACCAGCGTCACACAGCAACTGCAGGTTTAAGCAGGACTGGAACTTAAAATTCTCCTTATCTATTTCTCTTTAAAAACAAGTGCAACATTATCAATAATGAGCAGCTTTACCTCCATATTTGAATTATTAACCCATGTGAGCCCGTCTATGACGACCCCTCCTGACCTTTTCAACAGGCTTCTTCTATTAAACAACTCTAGAATTACACTTCAAGCTTAAAACTAACTTTAAAATCTGAGCAGAATCATCATGTTTCAGATGTTGATTTTTTTCAACCAGATGTACTGAGATTATTCACTCCTTTCAAAAATGTGAGTGAATAAATATATGTATTCAGATGATGTATATGTGTAAGCTCAACTTTTCAACAGCAGCTAATCAAATCAAGCTTAAACAAATGCTCAAGTGCTGCTTTTAACCAATCAAATCCGGTTTATGCAATAAGAGCATGTGGTATGTGTTAATCTGGTTTATTTCCCATGTTCTTCCGTTTAACATTGCATGGATATTCCCAGATATCTTGAAAGCGGGTAATGTTGTGTGTCCTGAACAGGAAAGTGTCATCGGTTATTGTTGTTATGATCATCGAGCTAGCATCGGGCATCAGGCTCAAGCAAAGTGTACGTGTCATTGCTCAGTAAGGGTGTTGACAGAGACCCGGACCAGGTCTGATGTGACCCTTCTACGATCAGGGTTCTAGTTTGGTCTGATGTGGAAAAGTCCTCAGTAAAGTTATATTGAGTCTGCATTCATTTCTATTTTTTCATGTCCTTATGCTGCTGTAATATTGCACATTTTCTTACTTCGGGGTGAATAAAGGATTATCTTATCTTATCTCATAACACACATGCACCTTTTTCCAATTCCATGTGTGCACGGTGCATTAATCAGGTGTTGTTAGTGTGGTTCCATCGAGCATTTGTCCTCAGGCCAGGTGCATCAGGAGTAAGAGATCCATGCAGAAATCCTGCTGCTCTCGCTTGGATGAGCCCATTTGATGCAGAATGCTCTTTTTCAGGAATGAACACATGAACAAACCCAGTGCTCAGTGCACTCAGTGTATAATGTCTCTCTCTTTACTAAACAGTGAGAAGAAGAATCCAGCTCTGGACAGGGGCAGTGAGTTAGCCAGCAACTGAGCTGACTCAATCTGTTTGACTTTCTCTGTGGGGCACACAGAGCCCTGGGCAGCCAACAAGGTCCTTCGGCCTGGCCAACATTGATCTGAAAATTCAGTGCTGGACTGCTGGCCAACTCTTAAATATTTGGTTTTAATTACTGCCACAACCTTTACTCTGGCAGGTTACTGCTGAAACATAATCCCCACGGGGCTCAAGCAGCCGCAGCAAGGGCATCACACCATTATTCAACCATAGAGGGGATGGCAGCCATTCCCTTAGCCAGGCATTTTTTATCTGGGAAATGGGACACAGCCACAGCCGACTATATAGGCTGCCTCTGACAAAGAGCAATAGAAAAAAGTGAGATGAGAGACACTCCATAACCCTTAATTATACAGCAGCTAAGTTCGAGTGAGGAGCGCAGCTTATCTCTCTGGTGGGGCTGGTGGATTTTTGAACTTCTCATTTGATTACTTGCTCTGTTCACCTGTCTGCCTCAACAGCCCACAGCCGCTCTAATGAAGGTGCACACTGTTCCTCTCACAGATCTCAAGATGACTTTATAATTTTACTTCCTATTGTCCGTGATAAGTCGGGCTGGAGAGAGAAATCTTATTGTAGATTATTCGCCCGAGGGTAACATCTGCCTTTGTGTGGGTCTCCTCCTCAGCTGGGTCCTGACACCGACTACATAGGACATTTATACTGTTCATTCTTGCATTAATTAACCATTAGCATTGGCGAGGCAAAAAATATGCATTTTCCATTTGGGCTTTATTTAGAATCACCCGCTCTAGAGATTCTTTGTTATTTTTCCCGAGGCTACAGCATCCCATGATACAAAATAACTGTTTTATAGCGAGGGCCAGGGAAATGTGCCTTCAGCACACATTTTTAAAAACTGCCAAAGGGATGTAACAAACTTTTTGGCAGAAACAGATACAGTATGTCTGGTGTGAAGAAAACAGTCCTCATCAGCTTTCAAATGCAATCTTTAATATTTGTAGGAACAATGTTGGAGCCTGATGAAGTGTAAAAGCTCCTACTTTCATCAAATCTACTAATATTCTGTATTTGTATTCTTTTACTTTCACGACACTACGTATTAAAAACTTTTCTTCTTTTGCTGGAGGAACATCATTATCCCCCTCTGTGTTGAGATTAGGGAAGCCTGAAAGGGTGGAGAAGTGCAAAGTGTGTTTTACATATTGGCCTCTAATCCCAACACTCCAATAATTGGACTCCATCACATGTGTCCTTTGATGTATTTCTGTCTCGGTGCCCACAAAGCCGTTATTACTGCGTGTCATGCAGAGACAAAAGCTCTTGTTTTTGTCACCCCTCAGTTTGCACCACTCTCACAACAAAGATCTCCACAAATCACACTCCTGGGTAAGAATTGAGTGTGGAGGGGGTAAATATTGTTTATACCTGTGATCCCATCACTTTCTGATTAAAGATGTCAGTGAGGCCCCGGAGGTGACAGATTGCAGGGTTCCTGGCATCCCTGGGTATTTTTGGTGTCGCTACAGGTGCAGCACGCCTTGGAGACTTGGAGGGCGGAGTGTACAGAAGCGAGGAAGGGAGGGAGAAAATGGAATGCACGGAAGGAGGAGAAGTGGGAACGAGAGCTGCTCATCGATGGCCTGTGGATAGCCTGCATCATCCGCTACTGGGCTGGGCTCCAGAGCTCATTTGTGTCAGGCGGCGAGGCCTGATACTCTCAGTGTGATTGTAAGAGACCCATCGCAAAACGGGTTCACGACAGGCAGCAGACAACACCAATCACAGAGACAGAACCAATACAGGTCAGGCATTTAGTACGGCAGGGAATCAGTTGGACTCACGCCCACATCGACACCCCCTTGTAGTCCACATGGAGGTGATGACGCACATTGATCAAACGCCACAGGGCTGCCACGGTGCCGAACACTGTGAGGGACGGAGACACTGCAAGAGTTCATCAGGCCCCCCCTCTAAACCCGATCCATCTGTTCCCACTGGTCACTTGACTCTGACTTGTCATTCTGTGGGCAGTACAAACAGTCGGCCCGTCTGTTTGCCCTAACCAGGCCACATGGAAATGTTGAGGATTTCTGTTTGATATTTAAAAAAACATTCTCCTACTCAGACAGATAGATACAGTAGATAGATAGAAAGACGGACGGATAGATAGATAGATAGATAGATAGATAGATAGACAGACAGACAGACAGACAGACAGACAGACAGACAGACAGACAGACAGACAGACAGACAGACAGACAGACAGACAGACAGACAGACAGACAGACAGACAGACAGACAGACAGACAGACAGACAGACAGACAGACAGACAGACAGACAGACAGACAGACAGACAGACAGACAGACAGACAGACAGACAGACAGACAGACAGACAGACAGACAGACAGACAGACAGACAGACAGACAGACAGACAGACAGACAGACAGACAGACAGACAGACAGACAGACAGACAGACAGACAGACAGACAGACAGACAGACAGACAGACAGACAGACAGAGAGAGAGAGAGAGAGATAGATAGATAGATAGATAGATAGATAGATAGATAGATAGATAGATAGATAGATAGATAGATAGATAGATAGATAGATAGATAGATAGATAGATAGATAGATAGATAGATAGATAGATAGATAGATAGATAGATAGATAGATAGATAGATAGATAGATAGATAGATAGATAGATAGATAGATAGATAGATAGATAGATAGATAGATAGATAGATAGATAGATAGATAGATAGATAGATAGATAGATAGATAGATAGATAGATAGATAGATAGATAGATAGATAGATAGATAGATAGATAGATAGATAGATAGATAGATAGATAGATAGATAGATAGATAGATAGATAGATAGATAGATAGATAGATAGATAGATAGATAGATAGATAGATAGATAGATAGATAGAAAGATAGATAGGTAGTGCACATAATCACATACTGTGTCACACAGACATTCACCTTCAGGTAGCTCTGTATATTGGAGTTTCAGTCCATTAACTCTGATGTTCTGTTTCAGACCTTGACCCCTTTAATAAATCAAAAAAATACTTGACATTGTTTGATTGCCATGATACTACTACACTTGATGCTAACAGTATTTTCTCTACTGCTACCAAACTTCCAACAGACAGCTTTATGGTATTTCATTTCAGCTTATCTTTATTTAAATAAGATATATCTTGTTGTCTTGTGTGTTGTCACGTTGCAAGGCAAATTCCCACCAATGTTTGTTTGTTGGCTAAATTAAAGCTTCTACAAAGAACCTTTCATTTTTGTGGATTTTGGCGCCTCTGTGGACAAAAGCAGAAGTGTTTCCACTGACGCCTGTGAAATAAAGACAAAGTCCCAACTGATATTGAGAATAGTTTGCTGCTTTTTATCATAAAGATGCAGCAATATTGAAATAAACCATTTCAGAACCAGTCAAAAAAAAGTAATTGTAGGGGCACATTTCCAGTTTAGTGTAAATACTATATGTGTTGATGTACCATGTTAGCGCCAAAATTTAATGAGTTCTTTTTTCTGAACCATTCTGTATCCTTCCACCAAGTTTCATAAAACTCCACTGAGGTGTTTTGAGTAATCTGTCTGACAAACAAACGGACGTGGGTGAAAACATAACCTCCTTGGCAGAGGTAATAAATTGGTGGAATTTTCAAATGTTATCTTTTTTACAGGCTTTACAGGCTTAAACCAGTGGCGTCTGTGAAGCCTATGATCAATGAAATAATAAAGTCAAAGCCAACAAAACACATCTGAGCTCTGCCTAGCAACGTAGGTACCGACTGGCACTGTCATGCCTGGTCCAGTGTTTGAGGGATGCTGGCAGAAGTTGGATTAGCAGTCAGGCTTTGTGATTAAGATACCCACCACCCACAGCGAGTGCCCTTTGGCAGACAACCCTCGGAGGTCGCACACATGGACATAATGATATGCCATGGCGACTGGCGCACCGCCACTGCCCATTGCCTCTGGTCATGAAAGACAGGGAAAATCATCAGGGGCTGTACTGGCACGAACCAATCCTCTGAGATCTCCCTCACATATGGACGAAAATGGCATCACAGATGAGAGACACTGCAGTCTGTGCAGTCTGTGGCCATGTGTCTGTTGATGTCTTGGGGAAATCAATTCCAGAGATGTGGGGGATAAGCATTGCAACAGGATAATCCTGGATTATTTCACTGGGAAAGGCTCGGTGAACGCTGCAATCAAGTGTCCCAGATTGAAATGTGTCAAAGTGACCAAGCCCCCTGACTTCCTCAAAATATTTCAGATGAACAAAGTCAGAAACACCGCAAGTCAATAGAGAATATAGACAGGTGAATAAAACCAGAACATTTGATAACCAGTAAACTGGAACATGCCATTTTTAAATTTAAAATCAACCCCTTACGATAAACAACAACAAACTGGGAGTTATTACATGACAGACACATGCAAGCAGCCATCAGACCAATTGAAACGGCTGATGCTAAATTATTGATCCGTCTCACATTGATTCGTTGATAACAAACAGTGCGTTGAGCAGGGCTTCTCTCTCGTACAGAACTGTCAGCTCCTGACAATCCACATCTAAGGCGTCACTGCAGACAACTCGCAGGTTTTTTATTGCCGTCAGCAAACCCCCGAGCGGAGCAGACACTCGCCTTACAAACTCATTAGCCAACCCTGACGTGATGAACTCATCAAAGGCATCCTAATGAAGCGGAGATGTGAGGAGACCATTCCTCTGACGTTCAGCGCTTCCCGCTCTTCCCCTGTATAACCAACATGATATGGAGTTAGCACATAATGGAATCTGAATTAATTGTGAGTCGGTATTTCAGAATGAAAGTGTGTCAGGATTGCCACAGAGGACAGAAGCAACAGCTGTGAATGTTTGGATGTAGCTTCCTGGGCCTGGGCCAAGATGACAGACACATGGGTTGCTCTGCGCCACCACACATACACACTCAAAATAACACACACACACACACACACACACAATGATAAGCCTGAGAAAAACACATCTTATACTCATCTCATGCATTTACACAAACAAGGGACCATATAATATGATGGTTTCCAAACTGACTGGCCAGCAAAGAAATCAGAAAACACCTATTTGTCATGATTTGATAAAATGGTTTGACTCTATGGGCAGAAAACAACTGAGACCAAGCAGGTTGAGACGTTTTAATATAAAAGTTGTAACACACAAACAATGAATCAACTTAGTGAATGATGTCAGAGTCCATAGTTCTTGTATGTGAGGGTTCCGTCCAGTCAAGGTTTCAGAGTCCAGATCCAGATTAAGGAATGTGGTGACAAATACCTATTTTACATTCCTTGCGTATGGCAAGAGCCTGGAGTGTAGATTAAATGGTGAAACTCAGGTGAGTAGGTGGGTGGGCGGGAGATCAGACTTCTAGAAACCATGACCGGTCTACAGCACACAGCCTGGAACAGGGTTTGAATGAGAGCAGGCGCACACAGCAGGGAACCAAGAAGTGAAAGCAAAACAGCATCAACAGACACTATTGTGAGTTTCAGGAGGAGCAAGAATCTGTAAAAAAACAAAATAAAAGCCCCAGGAAATCACACCGCTTCACAATTTGAGATTGTACATGGTATTTACCTTAATGTCACTGAAAACCTCAATGAAAATGTTCAGTATTTCACATTTAATATTTATGACTATATAATACATTATTTTCAAATAGTTTTAAAAAGTTGAAGAAAAGTAGAATACTAACGAAATACTAATCTGCTATATACATATCTGTTGTGAAAGTCTCCAGGGAAAAGTCTGTTTGTAACTAATTTAAATTGACACTGAGTTGATGCAATCTCATTCTGCAAATGAATTCATAAAATAAAATAGACACTGAAATGTCAAATACACAATAGCAAATACCAGCAGCAGCTTCAACTTAGAAATATCATTGAATTCATGGAAGTTTTTACCCAGAACATCAATCTTTATATATATATCACGACTGTACTTCATCACCCAGACTGCTGCCGTTCTCTCTCTCACACACACACACACACACACACACACACACACACACACACACACACACACACACACACACACACACACACACACACACACACACACACACACATTCTCCATGCTGAGGACACACTCGGGGTCATCATGCCTTCTTGGGAACGTGCTCTGTGATGAAGAGAATAGTAGCTGGAAGCTCCGGTGGAAAGTGGATTGGAGACATTATGCAGAGGTAAGAGAGCAGCAGTGGAAGACGTCCTACCTCAGTGGAGATTTTAACAGATTTCTCTTCAGTCCTTACATTTCATCTCAAGATGATTCATGTGAGTGGATGTTGATTCAGGGAGAGCACAGTGTCTTAACTGTGGCTGTTTGGAAGCCATAGTGTTATCTTAATAAAAGCTGTAGAGGTCGGATAGAGTCAAATCTCTATCTGTTTTAAATGGAAGTGAAAGGAAGGAGAAATTGGCTCTCATCTCATACATTTAATCGAATACTTTATGACAAATATTAAGCCACTGTTTCTATACGTGTTTGCACAAATCTGCATGCAAACCAAAAATGCTAAATTTGGGATTTAGCTGTTAATATGCATTGTCTTTCCACAATACAATGCAAGAATGGAGTCAGGGAGCTACTAAGCTTGTTGGAGAATCTGCTGCAGTTTTTCTTCCTCAGGTTCTTCTGTCTCTTCCCAGACTGACTCCATGATGTTGAGATCCGGGCTCTGTGGGGACCTCACCATCTGCTTCACAGATACTTGCTCCTCTTGCTTAGTTGTTTATGACACAGGGGGTGTTTGTCTGGGTTCACATTCTTTCTCGTGCTGCAGAGTTAATTTGGGGCCGATCCGACACCTTCCTCATGGTATTACATGATGGATATGTCTTGTGAGCCTAAAACTTGTGCACGCTTCTGCATGAAGTGAATATATAGCATGTAAGTGGGGCACAGGCGTCCACACTGGTGATTATTCACACTCAAAAACACAAACTTGTTTCTGTATCAATGTAACTGAGAAATATAGGAAGAAATAACTTTATTTAAATTTTCTTATCATCCACAAATATCAAATAAATGTGTGTTGGAAACATAAATGTGCACTGTAAAATTTGATAACATTTTTTAAGGAATATATGTATATATATATATATATATATATATATATATATATATATATATATATGGAGAGAGAGAGAGAGAAAGAGAGAGAGAGAGAGAGAGAGAGAGAGAGAGAGAGAGAGAGAGAGAGAGAGAGAGAGAGATCTCCCTCTATATATATACCCTCATGGACATTCACTGAGCATGATTGAGTGTGAATATGACTGGATGTTTATGGGATTGGGAGCCTAATAGAGTTTCCTGAGTGATTAGACATCCATATTTATGATTCACCACAGCCGCGGACGTCAACGGAACCTGTTTCTGTATCACCATGACAGGGAGTCATCTGGGAAACAGCAGAGGATCGGCTATCTATTGTGTCATCCTGTTAAAGTCTGAAAATAATAGGGCTTGACTCAATGAATAGGTTTTCATATTCATAATTGGCTATGGCCTGTGTCTCTGTGTAGTATTCTTTGCACGCTTATCACAATAACACAGAGCGATAATCGGCTGTTATCTCAATCCCCAAAACTCTCATTTCAACAGAGGTTATTAGAGAGTGAAATAGCTGGCCATATAGCCCCTCACTATATTCCCTCAACCTCTGATAGACTATGAAATAAGAGGCCTCTCAACTACTTAATAACCCAATTTACCAATCATGACGAAAACATAATCCCACTTACCTTTTCATCTAAAACGTGTCATGTTTAAGTCAAGTATGACTGAAATTCCACAAAAGGTGGGGACATGAGTATTAATAAACAAAGTGTCTCTCTGTGCTGACACATCAACACTGTCCTCTTGTGGTGGCACGGACTTAAAAGAGTCCCGTCTGCCGCCTGAGTCCCGCTGTCCCACATTTGTGTTGCTCTGCCAGGATGCCTTGACATCTGCCAGACACAATTGTTCCCAGCTGTCTCTAAAGGTGGCAGCAATGCAACCTGATTTGCTAAGAATTTCGGGGACTTGGACAAGAGAATTCAGTTTCGAATAATTGGAGGATGCACCATTAGGCCATATTTATCCCTGTGTCCATCAAGAAAACAAGTATGCCACCTTTATTTCTGCACAACCTACACCAGTTGCATCACACAAGGTGAAAATACAGAAGAATTCACTATGTCTCCGTCCTAAAGGGTGTTATTTACTCCCTCCAACAACATTGATGCAGTTATACTGCAACCCAATCTGTTCTTACAGCGTCTACCCGGCTTTTAAGAGTCACTAACGGTTGCTCAGCTCTTAGATCACCATGTTTTCATGTATTTCTAGTATCTCCGAGCGTGACTTTGACAAATACCAGTTACAGTACAACACATTTCATCTGACTATATCTGTTCTCTGCAACTATCTCTACATCATATCTTACTCTCTTTTTCTCTTCCACCACAAGACACTTATTTCTCCGCCGGGCTTACTTCTGCTGCTTCCTCTTCAAGCTATTTTTCTCTGGATTTTCTGTGGCGATATCAGAGGTGTTTTCTGTGTGTGGGTGTGTGGGTGTGTCTGTGTGTGTGTGTGGGCTGGTGCCCAAGTCATCCCAAATGACCTTGCATCCTCATTATTCTCCGCAGCCAGGCACTTCAAAGCAAGCTGTGGGACGGCAGAGTAAAAATGATGAAGTGGTGTCTGATCTCACACTGATTCCTGCTCTGACTGATACACACGTTGTTCGCTCGCGCTAATATAGCCAACGTTGTTACGAGAGCAGGAAGAGGAGAGCCTTTAAAGTCGTCCTCACCAGAGGATACTGTGTTTCCAGCGACGTAAATAATTCATAACATCTTGCAACGCGTTTGCTAATATCACTCAGTCGTAGCTCGGTGGGCTACCCCGTGTTGTTCTTGCTATGACTCCAGCAGGCCGTGCAACTCAAACCAAACTGTCTGATTCTGCTTGAAAGTCTCAGCCTGTTGGAAATCACTGATTCATACGTGGGGGGGATGGGGCTGGAGGCTAACTTTAGAAAAAGGGGTTAATTGCTCAGAGGGTGCTTCTGGTCCGGATCAGTATAAAAGATGGGGGCACGATTCAGATTTAGCATATAGTCATTTGTGGCTCTTCATATTATCTCTGACATTCCCGCTGGCATCCAGCAAAGATTAGATTTTATGAGCTGTTTTTTTTTTATTCAGCAGCTACACTGGAGGTAAACCTCGTTGCAGCTGCTTCCCCACTAACCCTCCCCATCCTCCTCCTTCGCTTTCACACACGTATCGCCCTCACTCACTCTATATCTGCCTCGCTGTTACCCCCCCCTCTCATTCTGACAGGCTTGACATGGAAGTGGTAAGCCCCACTTCTGTGCAGTAGCTGGTTGTGGGCTGTGCTGCTGAGTGGCTGGCGCATCACATCACCTCTGCCTCAGGAGATAGAGTCATTTGAATTGTCTGCCTCAGCCCGCCGAGCGCCGCTCTGGATATTATCATCAGATGGGCAGCGCAGCACGACGACTCCGACACACCGGTTAAATCTTGACGTCTAATGCAAAAATGAAGAGTCAACAGTTTTGGCTGTGCTCGCATCTGATGAGTTCCCTGCTCTCCCATGTGTGTTGAGAGTGGGAATGTGAGTTGGTGCAGGGCCATGGTTGTGGCAATTACAGAGTTCATCCGTGTTTCAGTGCAAGTGTGCTGCATTCAAAGAGAAGTGCAAAATGTGCTTCCCTGCTTTCCAGCGGTTCTTAGCAGGTAATTACCGGCTCACCCATGAAATACCAGCGCGGTGCTGGCACACTGGTGATGCTGGAAAGGCGACATAGGTCATCTTGTAATTATGACTCCTTCCTCCTGCCTTTATTGTCGCTGCATAATCAGCTCCATCAGGGCTGAAATAATTGATTCTCCATTTATGCTAATGGTATGGATCCGCAGCATCGAGGAGCAAATACTCAGCCTTGTTGTCTTTCGGCCGTGACATTTAAAATGGAATGAATAAAGTGTTAGATTCCAGTCAGATAGCAGGATGTTTTTGCTCTGGGTTCAGTGACAGCCTTGAGTCGAGGCGCCAGGTTGCACTTGTACTAACCAGACCAGACACTGAATGGGAATGAGACCTTCAGATGCATTTCATCACTGCCCGTTCAGGAACCTTTACTATTGTGTATCAGCTGATGGAGGTAAATTAGATCGTACTCATGCATGCAGAGTCTCACCAATTAATCCCCCCTCCAACCAGGCTTTTCTAAACACAGACTCGTACACGACAGATCCACACAGGCCTGCCTGCTCACCCACAGAGACGCATATGGGCAGATTCGAAGGGAGCCACATTTGCACAAACACCTACAGTCCAAACAAACACATGCCAGAGCATGCACATGTACAGGCATACAAATTCATGTTCCTGAACAAGATCGGTTTATAACTAAAGCCAAATTTTGAATCTCACTCTGCCTCATGGGATTTCTTTTCATCATTTAAAATGTAAAATACAGTGTGACATATCCAATCAAGCAAACGTGTGCTGCTGTCATCTGCTTCTACCTTCTAAAATATAATTCTGTTCACATTGTTTCCCTCTCAGTCGCACTGTGTCAGTCAAAGGGGAAAATAAGTCTCAATGTGTCACTCTAGAGAGCAATTTATTTATAAATATGTTTTAATTAAACTGCCCTTGGTTTGGTTCGTGGATGAGAACACAAACCTCCAACAGTCAAACTTTCAAATTACACTTCACACACCCTTTTCATCCAATAAAGATGTGACAAAAGCTTCAGAGGAACATATCAGACCATCAACTCACAACTACCTCAGCATCCCTTAGTTCTTTAATGTCAATTACCTGTCAGGCTGCAGCTGATAGGCTGCCAGCAGCCCAGCAGGCTGCTTGTGGCAGGAGAAGGTAGCTCTCACTCATGGGAATTCAAGTTTTTCTGTCATTAGTCATAACATGTGCAAATCACAAGTATGCCCAGTGCTCTGTCCACAGAGAGAGGTTGTAATGAAAAATAATGCGTAGGGAAAAATATATTTTATTTAGAATACCTGAAGCATTGTCTGATATGTGTTTGAGGCTGCACAAACACCTGATTTCATCAGGGTTGCACTCAGCTGTCAGACACCAAATCTCACCATGCCAAACGGACACTTAGAAAGTGGCCAGAAAAACAAAACAGCACACCAAAGGAGCTCCCTCCATATTGTTCTCTGGGCAGCGCTCTCCCTCGAGAAAACCCCTCAGACAAAGGCAGCTCGTGGAAGAGGAAGTGTGCGACGGCTTTATCTCATTCCTCCCTGCCACTCACACGGCACACACATCAATCACTGCCCGCCGGCCTCAGATCCAAGCAGCTCCTTGGATGCAATTTGTCACAGTTCCTCAGGCGTTGACATACTTCTAAAAAGCTGAGCTAATCTGCGTAAGATAACGGTCTTAGATTTCCTTGGTGGGTGTTAATCAAAATGATGTGCTCTGTGTCCAAGTGAAGACCACTGGTCCCTGTGAGGAGGAACGCTGCGATTAAGAACAGTGTGAAGATAATGGGAATGGATGACGATGGGGGATGGAAGTATTTTTGTTACTTTGAAGGAAATGCTGCCATTATTCATTTATTTTTGTTCAAGAGTGATAGCAAAATGGGTTTTTTTTCCTGAAGGGAATAAGGTAATGCAATAGAAAAAGTGGATGAAAAATCTCTGACTCTCCTTTAATTTTTTACATTCTCTCTCATTCGTCTTGTTCTTCCCGAAGCACGCACATCTCCATGCCGCGACAGATTACTCATGAATAAGAGCCTACATTATTCAGTGACTGCCGCCGTATTAACCAGGCAAATGCTTCAGCCAGCCTGGTGAAAGGATACTCCAGCAAGCAAGATACATGTCACCCCTTCAAGAGCAATTGCCATTTTCAGTGAGCCCTCCATGGGAGCAAGCTGCTGAGAGGAGCCTGTGATGGGCACAATTTAATGCTCCATTATGCAAATTGATCATCTCAATTGACCATCACTCTGCTAATAGGACGGGCTGAGTGGGTACAGGGAGAGTGGGGCCTTTTAAAAAATCTTTAGAAAAACATCCCACCAAAGTCGCAGCTGCTAAAAATAAGCCAGGTGAGTAAAAAAAGAGAAAAGCATCCCAACTTTCACCAATGAGGCGAGACAGAGATGAGTGACGGGACGTTAATGGCTGTCCTGGTGACCTCCCTAACGACCAGTCGCATTTAAAAGTCACCTGTCTTGTCTTTCCTCCAGGGGAGATCGGGATGTAAAAATAAAGTACTGCACTTGCATGATGGACTTCACTTGAATGTAACATTTCCAGACTTTTACACCAAAATTAGCAGGTGTATGCATGTTTTTTGAACGCAGGTAATTGACTCTTTTCACGTTGCCAGTAGAGGAGTTTGCTGTCCTGTTTTCTTCGCTGGTGCGCCAGGTTTGACGCCACAAACGCTCAGAGGACAGAGGCGCTCTGTCACCTTTTGCGAGTTCACCTGTGTGTCTTGTTTCCATCACTGCAGATCCGAGCCAAAGCCGATAAAGACCAATGTCCGTGTTATTTGACCCTAGAGTGAATGCAAATTGGATCCATTCCCATTGCACACAATAGAGAGATATTAATGGATTTTTTTTTTTTGACCAGTTGAAAAGGAGCTTTACCCTTTGAGTCTGCTTTTGATATTTTCCCCACCAAGCTGAAAATGTCATGATTCCAGATCGGAGACAAAAAGCAGGAGAGTTGTTCTCATTTCAATCTAACTTGCAGTTGATATTCCCACAAGTGCCGCATTGTAGTTAGCATCATTTGAGTTGGATATTCTTCATTTAATGAGGAGATTCTCGTCGTGCTTATCCCCTGGCGACCCTGTAAGGAATCACGCGAGACACTCCAATTTCCCTGTGAATGGTCAGGGCGCAGGAAAGTCAGAGTATGGGCGAATTAATTTTGTCAGTGCCTAATTGCTTTTATTGGCCATGCCTGGCACCTCCTAATCCTGGATTATGATGATGCATTAACAGCTGCGACTGGCTGTTTACAAGGCATTTATTAGCCGGTGTCAACATAACGAGACAAATTCCACCTATCACATTAATCACCCCACTGCCAGGACTGTGTCACTGCCAGCAGCAGAGCCAGATGACGCATAGGCTGAGGCTGCGCCGAAGCTGCTTCCTATTTTCCTGAATTAGCCATTGTTACATGGAAATCAGATTACCTCCTCAGTAGCTGTCAGCCCAGCGGCGAGGTGGCAACGGGAAACTTGGAGTGAATAACCGATCATTGTGGGGGGAGGTTAGAGATAACTGGAGGAGAATTGCGGGATCAAATACACGGTTGAATTGCGTCGAATCACAAAAACAATTTTCCAGACAAAATGCCTCAGATTGAAGTCAGGTCACTTAATTAGAGTCTATTGTTTACTGTGAACCCGTCTCCTCTTCGCTTTCTCCGTCCATCTGTCAATTTCCCCCTCACTCTACCTATCTCTCTCCTCCGCCTCAAGAATATACAACATCCAAAAGACAGAGCGCCATGTGGTGTGTGAAATATCATCCGACACATCAAGCAATATCAAATTTTAAAGAGTGTTTAATGAATTACGTTTCATAATTGATTAAAGACTGGTCCGTCTATTTCCATCAAATAAACAGCTTCGGCTTAAATATTACTAATTACTCTCTAGTACACTGTTTAAAATATTGCAAGATTTAACTGGTGTTCCTGTCAACACTTTGCTCAGAGACACAAAGTTATTCAGGGAGAGAGTGATACTTACTTTCTTCTGCCTGGAGTTGGAGCATGAAGGACATTGATTTCTCTCCTTTTCAGAGTGGTCCCCAAAAGTGATGCACAGCAATTAAACAAGAGTGTACTCAACAGAGCTGACAAAACCAGCAGAGAAATGACATTGGAAGATTGTCCTCCTGGCCTCGCCTTAATGGAAGCAGGGGTTTGGATATTGCATTTTTGCGCTGACACACTGTGGGCATCATCAAGCGAGATCACCTCTCGCCCTGTGAACACTTTATCTGTGAAATTCCCTGATTCTATTTTTAGGAACAATCGTCCGGTCTCAGACCCAGTGCTAACATCACTCCTCCAATTCTCTGGCCTGTCAAGATCTGCCGAACTTGACACATCGGTATTGTCAGCCAGGACAGCTCGAGATCACCTGCAAGCCCGAGGTATGATGGTTGTCGAAAACAGGCTTCTCTTACAAGAACATGGTTTTGAAATAGTTATTTTCTCCAGAGGATTTTTACCCGACTTAGGAAAGAACTACAATGGTACAAGTTGAATGCATACCTACATCAAGGCATCAATCCCCTTAAATTCTACAAAAGCTGCATCAAGTTGTACGCTCTAATACAGATCAGTCCCCTTATTGTGCCTGAGTTTTTTCCGTCAAGATCTATGAATTAATTCCTGGGAAATGTCAAACACACTATCTCACAGTATAAAAACAGTGAAGAAAAATCCCTGGATCTGCACCAAAAATTAGAGGGTTCATCCCTGACACACACTGCATCCTGCCACCAATTTTATATGTTGTTTGTCCAGTGATTTTTATGAAAACCTACATAGGAAAAATAAATGCAGATAACAACGTAACAAATAATTCGTCTCTGTAGTTCCTTGAAAATGGACAGAAGTGTATTAATACCCATCCATTTTCCAAACTGCTTAATGGTGGCAGGGGGAGCTTGAGCCAATCCCAGCTGACATAGGGCAAGAGGCGGGGAACAGTCTGAAAAGGTCGCCAGGGAAACAAAGAGACAAACAACCCTTCACACTCACATTCATCATCTAATTCACTTTCGAACCTCTAATGTCTCTGGACTATGGGAGGAAGCCTTCGTAGCGGGAGACACCTCATACAGACGAGAGGAGAACATGCAAACTCCACACAGAAAGACCACCATGCTGCCCTAGTGCATTAATATAAATTGCAATAAGCACAAGTTTGAAAAGTGCTTTAATACACTTACAAAACCAGAATTGATGATCTAGTAGAACTTGCTCCATCTTGCATTTTATTACTGCTAAACAGTAGAATGATCACTTTCAAATATTGCCGACTGTAGCATGCTTTTTAGTGAGAGTGGATCGTAAAAGGCAGACTCAAAAAATGAATGTGCTTTAGTGATAAGGAGCAGAGGATACAGCACAATGCGGCGCCCAGTCTTCCTGCTCCAGCTGTTTGTTTCACTGTCCACTAGACTGCGTTATATATTTTTGATGGGGTTCGCCCGGCACCTCACACTTCACCTATCGCCTCCGAGGTGTGAACACAGGGCCACCTCTCTGACGGCGTTCCACTCTCCTCTGACGAACGTGCGGTCACATCCATCTAACAGCCCTGAAGTTGACTTTTGTTTGGCGCAAGGGGAGAGTCACGTTGCTCCCTCGATTAATGCTGAATCATGACACCGAGATAAGAGCAGTGGGTGGAGCGTGCCAGCATCCACCATGCCTCCGACCCTTTCGCCCTCACCCTATTCCTCTTTTCACGGGAACAGCTCCCTGCCATCTGTCAGCATTGGAAGGCTCTGGTGGCTTGCAGCAGGTTTTTCCAAACCCACATACGTGGCTGCCTTTCTCTGTCAGAGACTCCGCTGTGCACGAACCCTCATCCATGACCACCCACTGGGCTAGAAAACAGCGTCGTCCTCGCCAAAGCCTCATTGGAACCCATGAAAAATCTCTGTGAGTAGTTTTATTGACCCAGGACCTAATCAGATGGCGGGTTGTACATCGGCCAGAAAGGGACACAGTAAAGTTAAGAGAGCATTACTGCCAGTAAAGCCACTTTAATGTAATTGGACGTAGTTTACCTAAGTGCTATTTAATTGCCCGACTCCTCTCTGAATCTTTCATGCAACTCTGTGCTGCAAACAAACATGCAACAGCACTGGTAATGTCTCCTTATTAGTTATTCATAGCTTTATTTACTTCATATCTCCTTTCATTCTCTCCTGTGCTCCGCCGAAAGCGAGCAGAGAGTATATACCCTCAGCTGAAACCCACGAGTCGAGAGGGTCCCTGCGCTGTCTGTGAGAAGAGAGGCTTCCTTCATGAAATATGACTTTGATGAAGTAGACAGAACTCCAACAGAACAGAGAGGATTCCATATCATCAACAAATTACAAACGATGTGGGTAGAGGCCGCTGTTTTGATGCAGTATCAAGCTTCTTCCCTCTGCGAATAATGTTCTATATTATACTGACGAGTCCAAGAGTCGTTTCCTTTAAGCGGAAGGAGTCTGGATCATAAAAATGTCCCTCTCTCGCCTCTGATACCATATCTTTGCCGGCCCTTCGTCCTAATAAACCTTGCGTGCAGCTCATAAATCAAGTACATGCCTCTCCAACAGATACACGGTGATTAAAACAATGTACGATTAAAAATGATCTTGTTCAGTCGATCTCCAGTCTACTCAATTAAATAGAACCCATCTCGTCCGAGACGTAAGGAACAAGCCTCTGCAATGTCACTTCAGCGCCGTCACAAAATGGTAGCAGAGAGCAAAGGAAACAGAAGTAAATGAGTCCAGTTGAAACACTAAAATGGCTGCTGGTGTGGCCCCGGGGTCACGGACCAGCTGTGACAGGGACCTCCAAGGGTCCCTGACTTTGACCTGACAGCAGATTGGGTGGACAAGGGCAATTCTGGAGCAGCATAAGCTCCAGCGTCTACTCAAGTGCAGCAGTTGTTAAGTTTAAATGCCCGAGGAATAACTGCACCTTTGCTCCTTCTTCTTCATTAATGGTGTTTACTTAAAACACACTGTGCGGTGCACATCCTGCATGTTTGCTGCCCAGATACTTAGAGTGGAGACATTTTCTCGTCTTGTATTATTGTTTTGTGTCGCTCTACTGACTGTTATTGAGCTGAGTCAGATTTGATTGATAGTTCTTTCGGAAAAACTGTTGATAATATTTACTGTTTGAATTCTGTGAGATGTCAAGGACCCAAGTAATGAACCGGATCTGGACTTCAAATAGGTCAAGCTTTCTTCCCTTAAACAGTGGTTTGTAAATTACGTTAATGTTTCTCATATTATATCAGTACAGACCTCTGGAGAAACTCGAGGGGACTTCCTCCCTCTTGTCCATTTTAGTTAGTTTGTTTAAAGTGGATTGTTATTTATTAATATATGGTTATTTTACATTTCTCATTTAAAGTTATTATAATTATAGCTACCTCATGATTATTTTAAGCTGTTCCTGGAGAGATTGGTGCATTACTGATATTTATGCTACAGGCAGACACGTCCAACTAGTGGATATTTCACCAACACCTATTTTACATGTTTTTAACCATAACAGGGTGTCCAGATAAGTGAATTAATATTGCCAAAATTTGTATAGAGTTCAACAAGTATCATTTTACTACCACCTACCACATATGACATTTTGCAGGACCTGTAAGAATCAACATTTTTACTCTCATTTGGTTTTTGTGCCATGAACCAAGCTAAAAAATATCGTATTCACTTACAAGGTAACAATATAGCTAACCTTCCTTTACATATATATACAGCACATATAGCAAATGCCCTCAAAGCTTGGTGGTATATGCAAAGGGAATTTTAATTCATCCATAAATATTGATACACATTGTAAATACACGGTAACAGTATCTAAGATGTTTCTTTGAGACATAGAACGAAGAGCAGAATCTGCTAAACTAATTACTGTGAATCTATGTTTTATCATGTTTGCTCCTGCATTAAGTTGATTATTATTCAAAGGCCTGCTTTGATAAACAATATATCACAACCTACGTGTGAAATGCAGAGAAGTACATGTGAGTACACACACTGTCTGTTTTCCTACACTTCAGCCTCACACAGCCCTGATCTAGACGAACAAGCAGAATGATTGTGAGGCTGCGATCAGAGGACAGGGACCAAAATAAAACAGGAGGGTTTGTGAACATGTGCAGTGTTAAACGTTAACGCCATCTGCCATCTAGTGGCCACAGCTGACATTGTGAGAAGATGGTACAAGCAGGATCAGTTGAGTCGTAAGTTATTAAGGAGACCTTGTGGGTTGATGGATCTGGAGATAAAATGTTACTCAGAGATCCACTGTCTCTGCCTCGATATCTTTCATATTTTAGTATTTAAAGTTATAGTTTTGATAGTTTAAATCAATAAGTACTAAGGCAGTTTTTCCTTTTTAAACCCCAACATTAACCATACATATTCAGGCCACATTCCCCGTTTTTATAACCTGTCAAACCTTGTATTCAATAGGGAAACACACAGTTTAAACCACAGGAATGATAAAAAAAATATCATGAATTTCCAAACATTATCACAAAAACTGTTGCTTTCAAGTATAACTCATTTCTTAATATAAATGACATTACAATAACCTCACATTTGTAATGTTCACTCACAAATGATTTAATTGTGTTCTTTAGAGTATTTATCAAATATAGAGAGAATATAATAAAAACTTACTAACATAAAATTAAATATGAATTCAGCAAACTCAGCACGATGTCTTGTTCTGTTTAGTCCACAACAAAACAAACATCACACTTGTAAATAGAGACATGACATGAAGACACATGTAAATATTAACTCAAAAAATTATGAATATATATATATATATGTCTCATATCAACATTTACTTCCGTTTAGTGAGTGAAAATACAAAATCAAAACGATATTTTGATATTGTTTTGAAATACAATATCAAAACAATGACATTCTCCAGGCCCATGTAACTTCACCACTAGATGTCACTCAATTCAACACATTGAACCTTTAAAGTTGCAGTGTGTAGAATATGGTGATATAAATTGGTGAAGTTGCATGTTGCAGCTGAATACCCCTCACATTATCCTCCTCTTCCAAACAAGAAAGAAAACCTGTGGTAACCTTCAGATTTTATAAAAACTCAAAGGGTGTTTAGTTAGTCCAGTCTGGGCTACTACAAGAAACATGGGGGCCTCCATAGAGAGGACCCCCTGATGTAAATATAAAGTATTTCAATTTAAAGGCCCATTTTAGGGGAAATACAACAACAATTTGTATAATTTAGATGAAACACACTAGTCAAAACATCACTAGGATTATTTTTAATGAAATGTCTGTCGTTAGATCCCTTTCACCTACATCTTACACACTGGACCTTTAATGTTACATTTGTGTGATATGTGAAGAACTGCAGATGAATTATACTTCAGAATGGACCACTGGTGTGTAAGATTAGGTTTATTTACATATTACTGTAGATTATAGTGCATTGTAGTGGATACTTGCACTAGTGTGACTTATTCTCATATTTTATTGGCTGAATAAAGAAAATTGACAGAATCCCTTGAGAGTAGCACCATCTGCTAAGTATTTAGATTAAAACACTTAATGTCTCTTCTGAACTTTTCTCAACAAAACAGCTACGTCCTTTGTCAGTGTTGCATTCAAACACCTCCAGGAATATATTTGTATTATACAACCTGATCAATTGAAGTCACCTAACAAATAATAAACGTGTTATTAGCGTCAAAAACACATGCAAAACACAACTCTTTGCCACATTTGCTTTGCACTGTAAACACCACAGTCCATGTTTTCCCAAATGTCCGCGCAGAGAACGCTGAGTTGCCGGATGTACGGGGAGCACTTGAACGCAGCAGCGCAGAGAGGTGGACTGAACACACGGATCTCACACGGACTCATCCAGCGCTCCAATGTTAACAGACAGCAACATGTCGGGGTCGGGGAAGAGCTTTCGGGTCAGCGACGGAGACTGGATCTGTCCTGACAAAAAGTACGTGCCCCTAACGGGTGGAATAAACCAAACATGTTCAGGCTAGGTGCTGTAGATCAGCGGGGTAATTGATTTGTCCACCGTGCTAGCAAGCTAACGGTGGCTAGCTCGGGCCCTCTTAGCATTTGTCTGAAGCTAGCTTAGCTTAGCACACTGGCTAACAAGTCGCCTTCATGTCTGAGTTCCCTGCTCGTTAGCAACAGCACGACCAGGATAGACGCCACGTATCGTACCGTGCAACAGAGAGGGGGGGGGGGGGTAACACGTCTTGTTTTCATGCCACTTGGGGGTCGAGTTAAGTTGCGAAGACTTGCGTACTTTCTGGAGAGCAATGCTAGCTGTGGTTAGCTTGTGTGGGCTGAGGTCAGATCTGGTGTGGGTGCTGGTTTCACTGGTGTAGGAGTCGAGTTCTGACTGCAACTTTAACGTGGAGTCATCACGTATCACGTTGCGAGTGATCTGCGACAAGCCAGCTGCAGAGGCCAGAGATCACCCCCCCCCCCACACACACACACACACACACACAACTCACTACTGCTGTGACACGTAAACACAACAGTTAAAGCATCACCGATTCGCTGGCGTACGTTTGTGGGAACATGTCCACTTTAATGCTGGAATGATTTCGTAACATGCTCCTTATCTCCTGTGTGATTTGCAGGTGTGGCAACGTAAATTTTGCCAGAAGAACCAGCTGTAACAGATGTGGTGTCGGTGAGTCCCTTATGCTTTTATCTGTATGTCTTTCAGAATATACCTTCTCCGAGGAAAAGCAGGCATTACTAACACACGTTGTTTTGTTTCTCAACAGAGAAAACCACAGAGGCAAAGATGATGAAAGCCGGTGGGACGGAGATTGGGAAAACCCTGGCCGAGAAGAGCAGAGGCCTCTTCAGTGCAAATGACTGGCAATGCAAAACGTAGGTATTTATGGTAACGTTCTGTGAGGCGTCCCAGTCAAACACCCTTCACATCGGTGTCATAGCTGATGTAAAGTCTGAAACAATCATTGCATTTAAACACAAATTAGAAACAGTAACAGCTAAATCGTGTAGTTGACCATTGGTTTTGTTGTCCATGACGTTTTTGTTCTCCGGTGAGGTTCATGATAACTTGACTGGCACCCAGAAATCACACACAACTTCCAACAGTCCTCTTTAATTCAAGCTACACTAAAATGTACACACTCACAGATATTGTTCCCTAAATGTCCCTGATTTATTTATTCAAGATCTATGATTTATTTCATGGGACAGTGGTAAAAAATGCTAAATGCACCAACGCTGGAAAAATCAGCACCTTTAATGGTTTCCTCCCTGACTTATACCACTTCCTTCCACCTAGTTTAAAATGTGTTTTTGTATAGTTTTGCTTTCAAACAAATAAGCTAAGATTCAAACTAATACCAAACACAGACAGTAATAACAACACGACATCCTAAGGAGGCTTAGTAAACATATATTTCACAAGTTAAGCATTTTCACTTTGACATAAAGTATTAATTGTGTTTTTTTCCCTCTCCCTGTGTCATAAAGATGTGGCAACGTGAACTGGGCGAGACGGTCAGAGTGCAACATGTGTAACACACCTAAATATGCCAAGCTTGAAGAGAGAACAGGTAACGTGAATCGTTTTCTGTTCGCCCGTTTCTTTCTCCTTTTGAATGTCAGTTCCTGACTTCTTATTTCCTCTCATCTGCTCACAGGTTATGGTGGAGGGTTCAATGAAAGGGAGAATGTAGAATACATCGAACGGGAGGAATCTGATGGTGAATATGACGAGGTGAGATTAAAATGGTGCTGAATCATCTATCAGATGTAATGTTTGATCATTGAGACACTTCAGCCATATCGTAATCTTGTTCTGATGAGTTAGCATATGTTGAAATGAGACACATGGTTTCCAATACGGAAACCAACAAGTATTTATCGTCTAATATGTTGCAGATGTAACATTTACTGATGTGGAATGTGTTTTTGCTTTCTTCTGCAGTTTGGTAGGAAAAAGAAAAAGTTTCGTGGAAAGCCCAACAGCACATCTTCCTCTAAAGAAGTTGAAAAGAAAGTAGTAGTTGCAAAACGTGAAGAAGACGACGACGAAGATGATGATGACGAAGAGGAAGAGGGCGACCTGTCCAAGTACAAACTGGATGTAAGAAAGAAGGCCGGAGATTCGAGAGCACAAATCAAAACGATAACAAATATGAAGGTTGTCTTAAAAACACTTCTGTCACCAGGATGATGACGATGAAGACGGAGACCTGTCAAAGTACGACCTGGTCGCCAGCGATGAAGAAGAGAAGCCAGCCAAGAAAAAGAGCAGCCGCTCGGGCTCGTCCCGCTCGGGCTCGTCGTCCCGCTCCTCCAGCTCCAGTTCACGGTCGAGGTCCAGGTAAAAGGGTACAGGTCAAGGGTAACTCCGGGCAAAATGTCAGTATCAGTTCAATCTTCCCTCTGATTCACTGATCAACATCAATTGAATGTCCTGTTCTGCTGACGTGTTGTTGTACCTTCCTCTGAACCCCCCCACCCCTGCTGTAAGATGAGTGATGTGCAGATGGCATTGTTGTTTTTAATGATATTTATTGTGTTGGATTTTAAGATGGAAGGACTTGTTTATTTGTAGTGTTGATCCAAAGAAGCACAACGTTTTTCCTTTTACATTGTTTATCTATTGATTCACCTGCTTCAGTTAGATTCGGTCATATTTGTTATCTTTCTATCACTGCAGTCAACCCACAGATGTATACTGTTTGTCATCGGAATATGTTCTAGTGAGACTAGTTACTGTCCAAAAAAACTTAAGTAAAGTTAAACAGTTGGCCTTTGAATTGCTACATTAACTACTGTATGTAGCTGTGTTTCTGTTTAGAAAATATTGGAAAGATTCTGTCTTTTTGTCTTTCAGATCTGGCTCTAGAAGCTCATCCAGCTCCAGATCTGGATCTCGCTCCAGGTCCCACTCCAGGTGAATGAGGTGGCATGCACTCTCTCCCTTTAGAGAGTGTATGTATGTGTGGGGCTGTAAGCTCCAGAAAAACTCCTATCCATTACTTAAAGTTTGTACTGTGATAACTCCACATGGAGGGAATCTTCTTCAATCTGCTGATTGTTATTTTGGTCACGAGTCAAACTTTTATGATGGGTTTCAATCACTTGATGCGGTTCTGCTCCTGGTGTCAGTCAGGCCGCAATTGAAGTACTGCAGCTTTTGTTTCGTTTTGAAAGTCAAAAGGCTCAGAAGGCTGAATAGACTCTGGAGTCTTCATCAAGCATCTCTCAGCTGTAGTGTTCTAAATCTCTTCATTTTTTTTTTTGTTTGTTTTTTTATTTTTTATTTTTTATTTTTTTTTTTTAGAACTTTATTGAAGAGAAACACAAACATTCCTTGACAACATCACAAATTATATATGACAGACTGATTAGTGAAAAATAATAAAGAAATAAAGAAAGAAGTGGACAGTTAAGACATTCCCTCGTACCACAGGATTCCCCTCAGTTAGAGAGGTATCCTGCAATAGGTAGCCACCCCCTCACAAAAACATCAGACCTTAATTGTAATTGAGCAGTTAAATCCTCCATTCCATACACTTCCCTTAGCTTTTGTTTCCACTGTGCCACTGTAGGTGGCTGTGGATTCAACCATTTTATTGTCACCATTTTCCTAGCAGTCATCAAGAGTATATGTAACAAGTGCTCTTGGTCTCTTGTGTACATGCCTTCAGGAGTTAATCTCTTCATGTTTAAAGCTAAATATTTACTTGAATCAGATGTACACCGTTCAGTTTCGATTTTTTTCTCCGAAGCATAAGTCATAAGTGATCTTGTTCAGAAAAGCTTGATAAATGCCCATCCTGGTGATGCTCCTGCCTTGACCTTACTGACCTCAGTGCTTGGTTTATTCCTCCAAAAGATCCAGCTCCAGGTCTGGCAAGGGCTCCTCTCCGCGGAAGAGGTCCCGCTCGCCCTCCTCCTCACCCGAGAGGGCACAGAAGCGCAGCCGCTCCAGGTCCTCATCTGGAGGGAGGAAACGCAGGCGCTCTAGATCACGTTCGTCCGAAAGGTTTGGGTTCTGCGGAATACCACACTGGCACTGATAATTATTGTCTCTCGGCTCGCTTATAAGAGTTACATTTCACAGAAATATGTTCACATTTTGCCGTGTTAAATATATAGATATTTTTCTTTTTATTGTCATTTTTGTTTGCACAACTGAATCATCAATTACTGAGCCGCCCGCTGACCTTGTTCTTCTTCCCATGATGTTTGTGTGATTTCAGGTGCCGTGACCAGTCCTCCGGATCCTCACATTCTGGCTCCAGTTCAAAAAAGGCATAACTTTATTGCAGCCTTTATAAACGACAAAAGGAACCTTAGTACAAGTGCATGTTGTGTTGTAAGGGAAAAAAAACAACCACATCCATTGAGTATGCTGTTCATTTTCACACAACCTCCCAAAGTCTTATTTCCCTTAAAAGAAAACGGCGGCAGCGTGAATTCTCTCCGCTACCCACCATGCTCCTTTTCAAAACCATATACACCCCCAACCTGTGACAAGTGTAACTATAGGTATCCAATAAACACAACTGTTTGGTCCTATAAGAAAATCAGATAAACTGTGAAGAGGCTGTATCCCATTTAAATGCTTAATTTTGTAATGGCAGGACATTTTATTCTACTCAACTGTGAGGTAAAAATTAAATTTTTTTTTTTTTTCGGTGTGGGGAAACATCTGAGTGTGTTTTTCTTAAGTCGGTTCTTTCTTTGTTGTCTCATTACATGCAGTCAAATTTAAATTTAAATTTTTTAAAGAATCAAGTAAAAAGTACTTAAGCACCAAGTTAGAAAATGAGATGTAGCAATGACATTTGGCCCGTTTGTTTGATTTTCTAGATATATGCAAATTTTGTTTTTGTGTTTTCAAGGTAAGTATTTTCCTTTTTGATATTGCTTGGTTTGCGTTAATGGAGGAAGTTCAACATTCTTTGGTCAATGAAAAAAATGCTTCATGTGTACGTACGGATGCATGAACAACATTTTTATTTTATTTTGCTTAACACAGTTGAGGCCTACTTAACTCAGTTATCCCTCTTCTTTTTTCACCTTTGAAACTAATTCAAATTAAGACAGATTTTTGTCCTTCAGATTAGTGCAAAAAGCTATAACAGTAACAACCCTTTTGTCCCAATTAATAGTAGAATGCCATTACAGTCTTTACTGGTGAAACAACTAGAGTGTACACGTGTAAATAAAATCCTGTCGCCATTGTTCACTGTTTGTCTGTTATTTGACAAAGGTAAGGATTGTACTTGATGTAGAGCACCGTTGATTTTATCAGTTGAGGAAACTGTTAATTTGTAGTTTATATATATATATGTGTATATATACAATATTAGGACATTACAGTGATATATAATTTACTGACATCTTTTAAAGTCTTATTTTTAATTCACCCATTGTTTCGAGCAGGAGGCCCCAAACTTATCAGCCCCAAGCCGCTCTGAATTAGTGGCAGGGACCAAGGATCCCAAAGGAGATTTATTACTTATGGGTTTGAATGATGAATAAATATTTGATGTCTGAAAGACTAATACTCTTGAAGTTCTGCTAAACCTTTATTTTGGGAAGTGAATATATATATATGTTTTCTACTAAACAAGAGTAGTTTACAGTCTGACAATTTGGATAATCATGTCAATCTTGAAACTAATAACTAAAGACAAAATAAATAGGTGGGCCAAGAACTGAGCAGATGAACTCTGGGCAATTTCCCTCATTTAGTGTTGTCATTCTCTGTTTGGTCAACAGGTGGCACTTTGCTACCCTGGGTACGCTGGGCTGAATGCACTGGTTTATTCATAAAGCAAATGGACTGTAGTAGGGGCCACAGGGGTCATTTAAACGAGATGGTGTGTAAATTCAACATCGTGTCAAAGTTTACTGCAGATAGTAAAAAATCAATCAGAAGGGAACAACCGTACAATTATATCATGTCCGTATTGGTGGTTAGAATTATATCTGTGTAATCTAATGAAGCTTCAGCCCATAAAAATGCATTGCTCTCTCAGTTTTGTAAAAACTAATTCCATACCTTTATAAATGAAAAGTTGTGACTTGTAGGAACCAGTCAGAAGAAGGAAGAATCTACCAGAGAAGATTAGAATAGGTTACCTGTCGTATCCACTTCCTAAGACACATCTTTACCAAACCGCTTTTACCATGTGACGTTTATTGCTTTTATTATCTGTACCTTTGCTATAAATGTGTTTATTCTGTAACTTGTATTGAGAAGTGCTATAGGGATTAAGTTATTGTCAAGAACAAGCTCTCGCTTCAGTGTAAGTGAGCGCAGCAGGGCGTCCCTCTCCATCACCAGCAGCTGCCTTCCTCTCTGAGTTCAGTGCAGTGTCAGTAACAGACTCTACAGCAAAGCAGGGGGAGCACACACAGTTAGTAATGGACCACCCAGTACCCAGCTGCAGGAAACCATTCCTCAGCCCCGGTCCAGGCTGCATCCAAACTCATGTTGTGTTAACCTGTGCGATTGTGTGAGGGACAAGTCATACCTGGCTAAACCCAAACTGCCTGCAACTACCAACTTGTCTGATCATTCTGCAGATTGTCAAAGGTTCTGCTCGGTCACATGAATGCCGCACATAGAGCAACAGATTCAAAAGCACTATACTCAATCGCTGTAGGCCCCAATCAGAAAGCTTTATTCTATGTATAATGCACACGAATTCCACCCTAACTTTTAACAATACTATGGTGCACATTATGGTACACACTATGGTACATTAGTTAGATACCAAAGTACTTGTACCATAGTGCATTACACACTCTACTAGAGTACATTCCATACTGTTCAATAATTTAATTCATTTTTATTTATTTATTTATTATTTATTTAAACATCGTGTTTTAATGGCGTGTAATCAAACTTTGACGCTATGCCACGGTCACACCGTGTGACCAAAAATCGATCTTTGAGTTAGTTTTTATCTCCATCTTGTTGTGATGACACATCTCAATTTTAAGTTGAGCTGATGTACAAGTATGGCCACTAAATGCCAAATAGCAGGCTTCCTGTTTTCAAATTGCACCAATCGACTTTTTTGTTTGTCTGGTCATGTGTATCATTACCAGACAAACAAAAAAGTCTATAGGTGCAATTTGAAAAACGCAACAGGAAGTCTGCTTTTTTGCATTTAGTGGCCATCAGCATCACTGTGTAAACACTGGATATCCTGGACCTAAGTGGCACAACTGGTGATAAGCATCTGTCTGTGTAGGTTTCTGAAATTCAAATTTTTAAGAAAACTGGCTTTGATATAATTTCTGATCACTTTGATTCTTATTTCAGAAATCAGCCCCAGGGAGTTAAATTAGTACAAAAAATGATTCTTCCCAAAACATTCAGTGTTAAGTTTCCATGCATAGTAATACTATTAATTATGGTTAATAAAGACAGGCAGTCTTTCTGAATGTTGTAGTTAATAATGTAAGTACCACATAATCTGTAATGGCTTATTATGGCCACATTACAGGCTGATAAAACAATATCTAAAGATGCGGAAATAAAACCAACTCATGGATTTTAATGCCACCATTAGAAATTCATATTCGATTCTTAACTCATGTGCCACGATAATGTGACGTTTTTGAGGTAAATTGTCTTCAATTGGGGACTTTTCCAAGTTAATATGGACTAATTGGTTAGTGTGGGCTTCCCTGCCACTTCTGCAAGTCTCATTTCTAATAATTTTAGCATTTAATAAATGCACAGGCACGGAACATTTATGAAACATATTTATGAAAGGAGATACACTTTCAAAAGATTATCAAATATATTCCTCAAATAAAATATGCATAATTCAATCTACTTCAATGTGAAGTTCCTCTAAAAATCTCCATTAGCCGAATGTATTTGATTTAACAGCCAATATCTCACTTTTTTTAGAGCCTACAATAGTATATCTGTGCTTTCAGATGGTTAAGGGTTATGTTTCCAGGACCACAGCAGGTTTCTTGTTCCTTATCTCCTCTGTGGTTCACTTCTGATTTGTTGATAGTATCGTGTGGGCAGCAGGTGCGTGTCAGGCACCTTGTTCCACTGAGGTGCTGCAGCCATAGATAATATACTAGGATCATCGTAAGGCAAACATCGCTTTAAGTTGCCAGGAGTCATGATTATGATTTGTTAAATCAATTTAAACCACACACACCCCCCAGCTCTGTGCTTCCTCCAGGCGCTTTCTCTGCGTAAAGTCCCGCCTCCAGCGCGTAAAGGAGCCGACGCGCCTCCAAACAGTGCGTCCAGCCGGGGCAGTGTGGCGCGTAAGAGGATGCTGCAGACACACAAGCCATGCTCACTGCTGTGAGTAGGTTCATCCTTCCCCAAAGGATGACTGCGGACAGTTGTCACTCTGTGGAGGGCTCGCAAACATCCGCTGCAGAGATGCTGAGCGCCAACATCTCCAAGACACTGCGCGAAGACAACGGCACCAAGAACTCCAGCTGTGGATCCGTATCAGTGGGTTTCCCCATCACCATGATGATCACCGGCATGGTGGGCAACTCGCTGGCTCTCATCCTGGTCTACGTCTCCTATATAAAGAAGGAGAACAAAAGGAAAAGGTCGTTCCTGCTTTGCATTGGCTCTCTGGCGCTCACGGATCTGTTTGGACAGCTGCTGACGAGCCCGATAGTCATCTCGGTTTACAGATCTGACCTGAGCTGGGAGCGCATCGACTCATCGGGCAAACTTTGTGCCTTTTTCGGCGTGTGCATGACAACTTTTGGCCTGTGCGCGCTCTTCTTGGCCAGTGCCATGGCGATTGAGAGAGCCATGGCGATAACAAACCCACACTGGTACTCCAGCCACATGAGGACAAGTGTCACTAAGCAGACCCTGGCTGCCATCTGGTTCCTGGTGCTGCTCTTTGCGCTGCTGCCCATCGTGGGGGTCGGGGAGTACACGCGTCAGTGGCCGGGCACCTGGTGCTTTATCAGCATCGGAGACAGAGAAGTGCCAGGCAACATGTTCTTCGCCATCACTTTCGCCGTGCTGGGGATTTTCTCTCTGCTGGTGACACTTTCCTGTAACGTGGTGACGATCCGGGGCTTGATTGTCCGGTGCAAAACCAAGTCCGGCACGTCCCAGTCCTCCAAGCAGTGGGAGCGACTCACCACGGAGACCGTCATTCAGCTGTTAGGGATTATGTGCGTCCTGCTCGTGTGCTGGTC
This sequence comes from Limanda limanda, assembly GCF_963576545.1. NCBI lineage: Eukaryota > Metazoa > Chordata > Actinopteri > Pleuronectiformes > Pleuronectidae > Limanda > Limanda limanda. The sequence continues at coordinate 13,206,155 of NC_083644.1, read as the reverse complement.
CCCTTTACTGGTACGTTATTTATAGGCAATGCATTGCAGCTGATACATTAGCATGCAAGGCACTTTACACTACATATTATAGAGAAACCCAACCAGACTCAACCAGTGTGTGAAGACATCTGACTCAACTGGTTGGGGATGAGCTGAGAAAAATAGAGGAGAGAAGAGAAGTGAGGAGAGAATAGAGGGACCAGGAACTCTTTAGTCATGTTTAAGCTCAGTCAGACTGGCTGTTATAATGGATATAAGTATTTATAGATGTCATGTTGTAACAATGATAGGAGCACCAGTTCATAACAACACATACCACAACAACAACAACAACAACAGCAATAATAATAAATAATAATACCTTTTATTGTAGTGACCAAAATTATCAATGTAATCATATAACAGTTTTTATAAAAATGCGCTGACAATGATCAAAACATGATAGACAAACTGAGGTTATTTCACCAAGTTGTAGATTTGAGAAGGATATTTCTTGTGAATAGAAATATGACTATAGCACCAACAGCATGTCAAATGTGTAACATTATCAGTGATGAAGGAACTGGCTTAATCTTGCTTGAGAAGATTTTTGTTTAACAATGAAAATTTCCTGTAATGCAGGTTTAAATAAAACCTCATATAAGCAAATTGAAAGTGCTTCTAAAAGCAGCAAAAGCATTATGAGCAAAGTAAGTCCAGGCCATTAGCAGCTCATGCTGTTAGAGTAGCAAACAAATCACCATGCTAATCACGGTTATTGGATTAAAATGATGCAGCTAATCGTCAGGAATTTTACCACAATATGCCGTGTAACTGTATCATCCCTTTACACAAATAGTTGCTGTACTCATTCATGGCTTGATGTAACTGAACTGATTTAATACAAAATATATTTAGCGTTTATGCTTGTGAATTATTTACTTTTTCATCTCTCTGCTCCAAACACACAAAGCCACAGTTAGCTGTCACATGTATTTCCTTTGAAACGCTGCTGTAATTACGGAGCAATCCACTTAGCCGAGTCCTGTTTGGGGGGTCTGCTCAGTGTGCTATGAGGTCATGCACTGTCAGGCACACATTTAATAGTTCCAACGAATGATATTAATAGAAGCCACAGCTCTGTGGTAGCAGTGACAGCACAGTGGCGGTACTTGCAGTGAGGACATGTTTTTCTCCTATAAGATTGTCCCTGAATAACCCTATTTCTACTAACTCTCTCAGTTTAAGCTGTTTGAGGCCATTTGTCCGAATCATACAGACGTCCGTCATGCCTCTGTTGGTACAAACCCGTGCCTGCCTCTCCTTCTCCCCTCAGGTACTGATGCTGAGGATGATCTCCACCCAGGTCTCCTCCCACGATTGCAACTCCAAAGTGGGGATATCCACTAACTCCTCCGGCCGGGACGTCAGCTTGGACTGCAACTTCTTCCTGACGGCGATCCGCCTGGCCTCCCTCAACCAGATCCTTGACCCGTGGGTCTATCTGCTCCTCAGGGAGATCCTCCTCCGCAAGTTCTGCATCGTGGCCAACGCCGTGTCCAACTGCTCCCTGGAGGATCGCAAGGAGAATCGGAATGCACTGGATGCGCTTAACAAGCACAGCCAGGACACCAGCAACCTTCATAGAGCACAAAGTGGCTGAGACGACCTTTGACGTGAGAATTGCTCCGGTGAGGCCGTGAAGCCAGGACAGATTGGACGTATGTGACAGTGGATGCAGGACTGTCTTGGAAGAGGTGTGAAAAAGTAAAAAAAAAAAAAAAGGAATATTTTGACACAGAAGGATATTGTGCAATGGGAGACGAGAGTAGTCCCTCTAATACAGTGTTAATGAGAAGCAGTCTACTCAGCTCCGGGTGCATTTGTTTTGCTTTGAACACATTCCATTCAAAGTCACCTAACCAGCATGTGGACGCATGACCGTGTCACTTCTTGCATTCGGCTACGGCGCGGCTGCCAGGAATTCTCTCTTTGCTACTTTTCTGTTTTGATAACATCTCCCACGTGCAGCCGCTGAATATGTGTGACTTTAAACTGACTTATATGGAAGCGGTGCATTTCATCCTGCTTTTTTAGTCTGTGATCTGAGTCACTGCTTTCAGCAACTTGAAGCCATAAGCCAATTTAAGGACAAATCAATGGCTGTTGTGAATGTCTGTAAATTTAAAAAAAAACTGTGTTAATTGCTCACATGAAGTTGTAAATAGCTTTGTCGTATCTTACATGAAATGTTAACGCTGGACATTCAGAAGAAGAAACAAAACTGGAGCCAACTGTTTATTTTAAGTATTTATTAAGAGTGTTACTGTCGTGTGAAGTCAAGTTGTTTCTCAGCAAAATGCTGCTGATGGTACCTGTTGGGAGTCGACTGTTGTAAATTTTATAATACACTGTACACGGTGTTCCTAGGCAACCAGCCGGGACTCTGAAATGTGAAGCTTTTCATTTGTCGCCACTGTGTTTTAGAAGCATTAATGATCTGTAATATGTCCTGACAAGGGGGTCAAATCTCACCAGCCAAATCTTTTTTGGAAAGAAAAAAGAAACATAATTGCTGGAGTCTTATGACCAGTCATGTCAAAATAAGTGGAGGGATTGGTGCTGTTTGGATAAAATGCTGACTAGCAGAAAAGATAATGGAAATCTATAGGTCATGTCCAAACTGTCCAAAACTCAAAACAGGACAACTATAAAAAGATTAAAAAAGCTTTTTTGGCATGTTTGAAGCTGCTACACACAGTTTTGGATGGTTTTAGAAACCTCACAACAATGGATTGTGGTCACATTAAAATAGTTCTGCCTGTGCAGAGGGTTGTAGCTGCAGCTACAGAAAGTTTAAACCAGCTATATAAATTCGCCTCATGCTTCTAATTTGATGGTGATTAATTTGGACGTTTTGAATGTGTCCTTTGATATTCCATCTTTTATTTTTCTCTCATCTCCCAAACTGTTCTTGTAGCGTTGATGCCGAATGTTAATTTCCTTTCATGTGTTCAGTGCAATGTCTCAGAGGTCTCAGATGAAATCAAGGCATGTTCTAATGAGGTGCTTTGCTCCCAGCTGACTAAATGTAATTGACAAAGAGCACTGGAATCTATTTCTTTCACGGTGGTGTAAACATGTATAACCATACACCATCTTGTTGGTGTGTGAACCGTAACCTTCAGGCTCTGGGACAATTTCTGTCATTACAAGCACTCTGCCTTCTCTGCTCAGCAGCAAACATTATTAGATAATGTCCACTGGCCTTGGTCCTGCCTTTGCTTTCAAATGTGAGCAACACATGCTCGGTGATAATGACCCTAGGAAGTTGTTATCTGCAATAGCCTTGTGGAAGATGAACATTTTCCATTTCCTTGTAGCTGTTGATCTGCTAGCATGCGAGTGGAGCTCTATTGATTGTGAAGCCGGTCTGCCTTAGTATAAGTCTCAAGGTGTAACCTTAGTCGGTGAGTAAACACACAAACACAAAGAACCAATGGTATTCAATAGAGTTCGTAGCTCTGCAACAGCGCTAAAGACTCTTTATGAAATTACATGACATGTCATTTGGCAGATGCTTTTATCCAAAGCGACTTACAATTAGTGCATTCAACATCTATGAGGGGCCATTTAGGGGCTTAGTATGTTGCCCAAGGATACTCCGGCATGCAGATGGGGAAGAGTGAGGATTGAACCGCCAACCTTCTTGTTAGAGGACGACCATTCTACGCCTAGGCACACCACCCAATATGAAATACCATTTACATTCACAAATTACACACATGCATAAATATCAGTCCCCTGAAAATGCCTGCCCCATCAAGATCCATAAAATATTTAAGTGGAAAAGAAAAAAAAGATCCATTCATTGTGCCTGCTTATATGGATCTTCACCAAAATGTTATGGGGTTTTCCCTGACCCATATCACATCCTCCCACAAAATACCAAGGAAACCCATTCAGGAGCTTCAATGGAATCTTGTTCACAAACATAGAAGCAATCTGACAGGGGGGAAAACACAACCTTGTCGGAGGCAATTTGCATTGCATAGAAACAAATTATTCTCCACTATTCCTAATTATGGAGTTCATAGGAGCTGTGCATGTATAGAGACATTTACATATGATACCTTGATTGTTAAATGTGAAAACACTAATGTATTCCTCTCCAGGTAATAACTGTCATTAACGTCATAAGTGCCGTCAGAATAACATGGGCAGTGTTCACTGTAATGAATGTTCCACTAATTGAGCCTGTGGCGCTGCATTACGAGTATTGACTCCAGGCACATGTTCCTGTGGTGTTGCGGTTAATGTACACTTCAATTGTGACATCAGGGGTTTAATTCATGCGGTTAGAACAATGACTGCATTTATTCGCAATTTGCTGTGGGATAAGTCGTGTTTACGATTCACTCTGCTCACTTGAATCTGTGGCGTAATTATCTCAGTCCTCCATCCAGGAGATTGTGAGACGCTGCTTCCTGCTCGTCAGTCGAGGAAAAATAATTACACAGAGGAATATCCCCTAAAGGCTACTTGGCCCTATATGTGTTCGTGAATTTTCCAGGGAGTTACAGCCAGCCCGAGCCCGAGCCACATGGTGGGAAGGAAAATGGAAGAATAATGATTTATTCTTTCTAAACAGAAAACGTTATACATTTCAATCCAACTTTAATGAACCCAGCAGAATCATATGCATAATGTTTACAGGAAATGTTTTTCTATAATTATGCTGAAGAGTTTACACTCATGAAATATAGATGTTCATTTAAACTATAGGGCTGCTACACCGTGATGAGACTTCAGTTTACTGATTAAAAAAAGTGATGATAATTAATGTTTGGCTTCATTAATAATTTGCTCTCTGCTTTAAACAAGTTGAATATTAATGTCCATGCCCCTTTAAGAAAAAATACAACACATGCTTGTCAAGCTTTGACTGTGAGCACTGTCAGGTTGGTTTTTCTCACAGGCTTAATTGATCTGGATCTGTGCAGAGGTGTTGTTAAAATCACTGTGGTCAAAAATTCAGCCAGGGAATCTTTCAGAGTAAAATAAAGATAAATCATTAGACACTGTGCTCTATCAAAAAGCTTCTGGTATTGTGTGTAGACTTTTGCAACATTAAAACAAACTTAATAGAACAAATAAAAATGAGCAAAATGAGCACGACTGTGTTATTATATCTATTTTCAGCCGCCGCAGTAAAACCCTGAGAAAAAAGAAGATGCTTCACATTAATGAAACAGTCATGTGTTTGTTTGTATATCGCTAATGCTTTGTTTAATTTCGAAAATGATGTGATAAACAACGCTTCCCCACTTCCTCGTAGTATCCACAAGTGAAACAAGAACTACCTAAATGACAAAAAACATTTATTAAAAATGTATTTCATCAGTACTTTGATATTTTAGTTTGGTCCAGGTACCATCTGCTAACATGGGGGAGGCAGGGTGTCACCAGATGCGCTCTGGCTTCACTTTTGAGAAGCTGTCATGTTTACATCTGTATATTTACAGTCTATGGTTTTAACGATGGCAAACTGCATTAACTCTGTGTCTGTTCTGTCTCTCTCCTCCTGGTCATCCGTCACTCTCACTGTCACTCCTCCTCTGCTCTCTCCTCCTGTTCTCTCCTCCTGTTCTCTTCCTCTCTCTCTTATAAGCATATTCACTGTTTTAGTATTGTTTCACTTTGTTGGATAACTGGAACCTTTGCCAGCTTCAGACCTATGTTCAATGCAGCAAACAGTTGAACATCAATCAAAATTATAATGCGATTTATTACTTACCACAGTATAATCAGTGGATTTAATGCTCTGATAACATTTATCTTCCTTAACATCATCTAACCTCTTTCCCTCTATGTTGTGCTCTTGTTGCACTTTTAACTCCCGTTGTTGGTCTATCCCATCATACATTCTTTATTTATGAGGGTTTATGTTGTGATAATTATGTGTAAAGCTCTGCTCGCTAGTCGGCTAAAGAGTCCTCTTCCTCACCAACCTGAGTTTGAAGATGAGGCTGTGGTTCTTTCAACTGCCCTGACTCATCTGTTTCTACAGAAACAGGAGCAGAGTAGTCATTGGGGCTGAGCGTCAGTTTGCAGTACCAAATTTACCACAAACACACACACACACACACACACACACACACAAACACACACACACACACACACACACACACACACACACATGCATTTTTGTCCAATAGGCTACTGAATCAATAAATGAAATGTGTCAAGCTATCTCTCACAAAAAGCTATTATTGTGTCTTAGCCTATGAGAAATTCAGAATTTGGTACCATATTTTTAAGAAAGTTGTTATTGAGCGATATCTTGATGAAAGGGTTTTTTAAGGGGTCGTTATTGAATGGAGCTTCAGCTAATATATGACGAATTATATATTAACACACACACACACTCCTCAAAATGGCTTCAGACTTTCCCACTTTTTGGGATAATTTATTATCCGATAACCTAACTTTAAGTCATTTATAGGACTATATAATAGAAAACAAAATAACAGTCCAGTATACTACCCTGTGGCATCCCACATCCCATGATTCTTGACTTAGAAAGGGTCCCATTAACATTAAGCAGTTGAGTAGGATATGATTGGTATGAATGAACCCAATTCAGTGTCACTTCACTGAAACCCATGGCTCCTAACTTGATTAATGAAATGCTGTGATCTACTGTGTCAAATGGTTTCTGTAAATCCAGTATGACTGTTACAAAAAATCCCCTCCATCCACGTCGTTTCTTCTGTTAAAATCAATAGGGATCTTTCAGTAAAATGGGTTCTTTGAAAAATGATTGAAGACCATTTAAAAGATAACTGTTTGAAACATATCCATTTTTCTGTTCCCATAAATTCATTAATTATCTTTGAAAGAGCAAATCAAATTGATACTCATCTGTAACTGCTTAATTGGAATTTTCTTTTTCATGTTGTGATTATATTGTTGCCATTTTTCAGTCATCTTTAACTTTATGTGACAGAATAAACGTATTAATCAACAATAGAAGCCATGCTCATTTCTGCAGCAGCTCCGAGGATGCTGGATTTAGTTTGATTCAATTCACAATGTTATAAACATCATCAGACAATTTGGAAGAAAAAAATTGTTGGACAATTAACAGAAAACAATGGTTAATATCTCTTTGGTTTCTCCGTGGTATCAAGAAATCACAAACTGTTGCAATTACAGTTCACAAACAAGATATAGATGATCAGAATTTAAAATGTGTTCACATAGGATTTGTTTCAAAAGCCATTCCAGATTTAGATCAAATAAAAAAGGTTACACATCAGGTTTAAATTGATGACGCTTAGGTACACAACTGAAGAGTTGTCCCTAAAATCCCCTGTTGGTCACTGACATCCGCTAACATCAACTGGTAGTAGGCATTAATTAGTACGGTAGAACACACATGGAATATTCTCCATCTTGCTTTATGTTCTAAGTCAGGGGTTTTCGACTGGTTTTGTCCCAGGGACCACCACTCTGACTAGAAAGTAATCCGCGGCCCACTGATGTGCCTACGCACGCGCGTGCCTAAGGAAGTTTTAACATTTGGTTTTCCATGTTGGTTTTATTTAAAAACCTCAAACAAATCTAGATTTACAACAAAAACGGTTGATTGTCAGTGCTTAAGAATTGAAAACAAAATTAAAATGCAGTTTATAGTTGTACTGCATCTCAGAACCATATGTACATCAATATATAACGTAGTATGTTGCTGACATGTTGAGAGAATGTTAAAGTAACGGTGATCAATAACAATCAACATAAACTGGGGCTACAACTGAAGAGGGAAGATGACAAAGTAATGCAGAATATGTCACAAATGAATATCATACAATATCACACAAACAATTGAGGCCTACTTAAGTTTAACCTCATGATCACCAGCACCTTAATATCATTTTAGACATATTGTTCTTATTTTAGATATTTTTCACCATATTCAAGAGTAAGATGGAAATGTCTTGAAATATCAAAACGAATTTTGCGGACCCCCTGCAATGCCGTCGCGGACCACCAGGGGGCCACGGACCCCCGGTTGAAAACCCCTGTTCTAACTGTTTAGTTTCAAAAGGCATAGAAGTAATGATCTACTGAGTGGGCCACATGACCATACAAGTAGCACATAGTACTGCCATGCAAACCAGTAGCCAGTCAGATTTACCTTTAGCCTCAGCGTAGCCTCAAGTGCGGCCTGTATCGGTGATTACAATCGGTGACCAAAACACTTGATGACGCTATTGTGAATAATTGAAGTTACGTCCCTGACATCCGCTAATGGCTGCTAACACCTGCTAACATCTACAGGTAGTTTGTAGCTTAAATTGTGCAGAGAAACCTTCAAACAGACGAGGGAGATTCACCATCTTGTTCTATGTTCTAAAAAATTCCAAACTGTTATAGGGAAGAACCAAACTGTCACGTAGAACCAGCAACATGTGTCTCAAAGAGCATGGGATGATGTCACACGTGCAATGCAAACAGATGTGTCCCCCAGCCAAGCATCAGTGATGAATAAAGATAAATACTTTCTACTTATCTTTTGTTCACATTATGCCTCTGCTCTTGAATGTTAAACAAAAACTCCAAACTCTGAGACATGATTCACAGATGAGGGCTGATTTTGCTCTTTCACTCAGTTTTGTTTCTATGTGTTGAGGCGAGGAATGATGTCCATTATGCAACCTTCTGCATCATGGTGCTAAGAAATTTTGATTTATGTCCATCATAGACAGGGTAACATAGCATATTGACATGGTGAGCAAACAGACATCTACTGTACTCTATCTTTAAAAGTGTCCTTTTCATATGTTTTTATCATCTACATGACTTGCATCACCTCAATATGCATTACACTTTTGATTCACTGTATTATTTATGGTTTATGTGATGTTGCAGTATTCTATTAGGATATGTAGATACTTTTTCAATGTGTGTTGGGCCTTTGTGGCTTCTAAAGTGTTTTCTTATTAATTATTAATGCATCTTCACTATCATACTAATCAAGTATGTTGGGTATACAGTGTTTTAATGATTGAATCTGTGGGTGGTCATTGCCCTGAAACTGTATAATGTGGAGACACATTTCCAAATGTGTCTCCACATTTTCAAAGTCTATACACTTTGAATTGTGCAATACAGGTTAAAAGAAAAAAGATCCAGAATAATCACATTAACAATGGATTTACATTTTTTTATTTTCAAAATTATCCAATAGTGTAAAAATCCTCAAAACAGTGGATGAAGCAAACACATCTACATGTCCAGTGCAGCCTTTCTGACAGTATTTACCATCCTGTTGGTATTTTTACTCGTATTCAAAGTTTTGAAGACATGATAAAGGCATTCAACCAAGTTTGATGATGTGATTCACTGGTGAGTGGTTTAAGTACTGTTGGTGTTAGTGCTGCACATGTATGAACCAACTGTTTCTTGATCTTGTGCAATGTCTTCAAAGGGGATTTAGTGGGTCTATGGTTTTGGAGAAGGTCGGATATGTGAACCTATCAGTAAAGATTTTAAATGACTGCAATCATTATTTATTAGATGATGTTGGCCTTCTACACCTCAGCATTTTGTCAGCAGAACTCATCAAGTTCAGAGTGACACTAATAGCCCTATAAAAAAGACTCCAGTCTCCAATTCCAGTTTAACAAGGTACCAGTAAAGAATATGACAGTGTTCAGGTGCAGCAGCATTCACCTAAATGTCAAAATCTCTCATTAGGATGAGAAAAGGCTCTAACTCTATTCATCCATTGTCTATACCAATTATCCTGTGAGAGTCAGGGCCAATATATATGAACCTAAACCAAATCTGCATGTTTCTGGACTGTGAGAGGAAGTCTGGGACGCAGACACAGGGAGCACTCCACACAGGAAGACCTCAGCCAATCCAGTACTCAAACTGGAAACCTTCTTGCTGTGAGATGAAACCACTGCACCACCATCATGCCACCCATTCTAACTGCATATTACTATATGACTCTTGAGTAATATGACGTTTCATCTGCTCAGTAGCAAACAGTACTAAACGGTGTCTCAGCGTCTAGGTGTGATCGGACCAAACAATGAAGATTTAAAGATGCTTCAACCACACTCTGGAGCGCTTGTTCAATATACCCTCTATAAATTACAGCCGAAGGACCTCTCCGCCGCTTTGAGGATGACATCTGTGACTGATTTTTAGACTATAATTCAATTTATCATGAACAGAGCAAATCAGCAGGCTCCAGGTTCTGCCCACCGTTTTATTGCTGAGTAAGGCCAATGTCTGCATCTGATAAATTCTAGTGGGCCCATTAAAAGCTTTATCGTCCCATTATTCATCACTGTTAAGCTCATAGGCCCAGGGTGTATGTTGTTTTATGAGGAGAGCACAGTCCGCGTCATGATGTACAGTGTAAGATATTGATGTTAATGTAAAATGTATAAGAACAATAAAAACAAGACTAGAGTGGCACTCAGAGTTTATACCTGTCACTAGGGTTGCAAAGGGGTGGAAAGTTTCCGGTAAATTTCCAGAAACTTTCCGGAAACTTTCCACGGGAATATTAAGCTCGGGAATTTGGGGAATTTTGAAAAAAACAAAACTATGCAAATTAAAGGCTGAGCAATAAAAACATCATTCAAAACTCTATTTTAAAGATGTATGGAATGCAGCACACGCTGCACGTTGAATTTCAACCCTCCACTGTGCATTCTTCCATCACATGCACAGATAACTCCCAGCATCCTGCACACTACAGCAGTGCTATTGAGGCCTGCTGTAGTGTGCAGGACTTGTCAGGTAAGTTTCGATGATATTACTCGGGAAAATATATTAGCATGCTGATTGAGGATTGTTCATCTGTTCATCTAGCCTATTTCCATTGATTTATCCATCATTTGTAAAATATGTTTACAGATGATTCCAATTGTTTGGCTAACTATTTATATCTCTGGCATTGCATTAGTGTTTTTTTACAAACTTTTTTCTCATCTTATTCTACAGAACAATGCCACGTGCACTATCTCATGTGTGGAGACATTTCACCCCATCCAATGTAGAAGGAAAGGCTGTGTACATTTGCAAATACTGTGCAAAGACCTATGTTAAGAATGACACAAAGATGCAGAAGCATATAGTCAAGTGCCCAGAGTTTCCTCAGGGCTCAAATCAGCCTATGACACAACAAAATGTTTATATTTATGTCTGTATATGACAAGGTAAATACAGTTAGTATAAATTACCCACAACATTTCCAGTTTATTCCCGTTAATTCCCGTTAATTCCCGTTAATTCCCGTATATTACCGTATATTCCCGTTTATTCCCGTTAATTCCCGTTAATTCCCATGGAAAGTTTCCAACTTTGAAAATTCCCGGAATTTTGCAACCCTACCTGTCACAGACCATATCTGTCATGGTCCAACAGTCCCCTTATAAAACCACATTCAAATTCTATAGATCTGGATTTTTAATTGGATCTGCACCAAGTTATACACGTTCATAAAACCCGACTTTAAACACACTAAAGATGTCTGGCTTTTTTCCTAAGTCAAGATCCATGAAATATTCAGGAAATCTCACCTAACTCCAATTGCACAATGTTAAAGAAAAAGAAAAAAACTAATTTCAGATTTTCAGAAAAGATAATAAAAAAGTAAATTGACGTTGAAGTGCTTTTCTAGTGTTCATAGCCATTCAACGTGTTTTAAGTCACAGTTCATATTCACCCATTCACACAGCGCCGGCTCTACCTTGTTCCTTGTTAGTCAAATATTCTCATTTTACTCACATCACGATCACATCAGGGACAACTTAGAGTTCAATGAATTTATCCATGACAACCAACTGTTTTTAAGAAAGATAATCTCATCAAATCCAGCAGCAAAACATCTGGATGGCGAGGTAGCACCGATTCCTGTTTATTCTATTCAGATTCCTGAATAACTTTTTTAAAGTTTGGACTTCTTCTGGTCTTGAAGAATCGGTTGGTGTGGCGCTTCCCTTATTGTTTTTTTAATGCCATCCTTCCATAGACCCATTAAGCTAAGAGAGATACATCTCTATTTACTCTAAATGACATAATTGCTCCTCCAGGGCCTCTCACGGCAGAGTGGAGGCATGTCTTTAACCAAATTAATCGGGCTGATGATGGATGCCTCCACTCTACGTCACTGATTCTTTTCATGTTCGCTTTGATTGTATGGACAAGGTATTTGTCGGCAGATTTCAGGCAAAGGGAATAAGGCACAAGATTGCACTGCTGCTTTGTGTGAGGACACATTATCTTCAGGTAAGGTAAACAACCAGCAGGAGTCAAAAGGTCGCCTGCTGCCTGCAGAGAGCATCCGGCAGCGAGCACGTCCCTGAAAAGCAATCAATCAGATGGCTGCAGAAGAGCTTTGGTTGTATGACCTCAGCCAACAAATGCATTAGGGTCCCAGTCAGGTTGGTATATGACGCTGGTGTATGCATGTGCATGTGCATGTGCTGTGGCTGCTGGAACGCTCCTGCTGAATGACAATGATGGTGAAATGGAAAGATATGTTTGCCAATCATAAGATGTGGTTTCCAGTGGGATCATGTGCACCAAGGTACCCATCCACAAATGCTGTAGATCATTTCACCTCATTTAAATCACCTCACTACTGTCAGGCCCAGACTCCTTCGTTAATATTCACCACTTCATCTCTGCACTGTTTTTCTATCAACCTGTCACCTGATTTATATTTTTTTATTAACACAGAGAGTTGTGGTCAGTCTTCTCTGGACCCCTATTAGTTTCTATGCTGCAGTCTGTCACTGTTTCTCTCTGCTGTCCAAGCACAAACAAATGAAGCCATAAATCAATCTCACTGATTCCAGTTCCTGCAAACATAAACATTAATCTATGATTAAGCTCTCTCCTTTCATCACCCACTCAATAGCTCCAGTGATGCTGAAGGATATGATTATTCAGTTTCCACTGATAAATTGAAGGACACTTACTTCTTTTCAGGAGGAATAAGTGTGCGTGGAATCAATTTACCGTCCATTATAAAACCTTTTTAAATCAGTAGCACTAACATACAAGAAGTCTTAGAAAAAGAGAACAAATGTCAATATGCCTTTAAGCTGCACAATCTGTGCACGAAGCAGTAAACAGCAGTGCTGAGTGCCAACTTTGATTTTGGCCATTGTAGCTGCCTGTGGCATTCACCTCAGGTATTGATTATACAGTGGCTCATTACATCTGACTCCTTTCCTTGTTCCTGTGGAGTCTGATACATGTTCACACATTTCTACTGCTCTTTCACTGCAGGGGCAATTAGTCTGCTCTTTGACATGACGCACACAATAGTTTAACTGTGTGTGAATGTTTTCCAAAAAAGAAAATGTCAAATAATTAGAGAAGTTTGCAAAGAAACATTATAAAAATCCAATATGTTGCAGAGAAACAGATTATTGTTCTATGACAGTGATTACATTTCTAAGGTTTGTGAAGACAAGAAAACGTTATTGCACTTACTTGGACGGCCTGGTGCAATGAATATATTTCACCCAAGCCTTCATCCTTAGCAACTTGGCAAGTCAATGCTGTGACTGATTAAACAGCGGCTTGTAAACCTTGTTTGTGTCTATTCTCATGCCGACCATTAAATCCCTGTACCCTATAAATAGACACCATAAAAATTATGAGTGGTAATCAATCAATAGAAAATCAATTATGCAAAGGAAGCTATTGTTTGTTATCGCAATTTGTTTCGAAAGAATCTCCACTGTAATGTGGTAATAATACATTTTTCATCTTTTCATTTTGTTCAGGAAGGTAAACACACACCTCGTCGGTGTGTGTGTGTTTGTGTGTGTACAAATGTGTGTGGATTTAGAGTCATGAGAGGGCAACTTGTAAGGTTAGGCTCTCAAGGCTGTTTGGCTTTTTCATTAGTTTGTTTATAAAGCGTTTTTATGACCTTCTGTCATTTGCCATCAAGATAACAGCAACAACAAACACAGCTGAAAGAAGACGACGTGTCTCAAAAGGGAATTGTTTGCTCTCTCTGTGTCTCTCGTCACCTAGGTCGCTAATATCATTAATGTAAAGTAAACACTGTCACTCTGCTGCTCCAAAGAAACAGTTGCAGATAAACTCTGATTTCCCTGATTGCCCTTGCCCTACCGTAGTGAAGCTGCTTCTCGCCTCCTAAATTTAAATATCAAAATCGATAATCTTTTTTCATATGCGGCATTTAAAATAAGACTAGAATGCCATTCGGTTGAGCACATACCTGCACCAAGGCCTAACAGTCCCCTTCAATTCAAACAAGCGTTGCTGCAAAAGCGAGGGGGGGGGGGGTTCTTGGGCTGCACAAAAGTTTTCTCACCAGCCCCGAATCTATTTTTACTGTAATTAAAATAACAGTAATGGTGTTTAGAGGATATTTTCTTTAGTTTACCAATTTACAGATGTTCTTTAAATGCATCACCTAAATGCGTTTGGTAGTTACGTAGCTTCCCTACGTCCCTTAAACGCATCACCTGCAAACTTTCACAGGTGCTGCTCAGCTGGAACCTTTATATACAATCTATGGCTGGAACACAGCTGCTGCAGATCACATGACAGATAAGATCTACACAAGGGGCAAAGAAGAAAAAAAACAGTTTGTACAAGAGTTGAACAAGTGGTGCTGACAGTGTAAGAAGGAGAAGAAGAAGTAGAAGAAGAACAACAACAACAACAACAACAACAACAACAACAACAACGAGAACAACGAGAACAACTTCTAAAAAAAACGACAAATCAAATCAAATGAGACTGTGCTCTTCTGACTGACAGAGATGATCCAGGTGAGTTAGCTGCTCAATTTAGCTGATTAGCATGAATCCAAGGTTTTTGTTGGTTTGAGGAGCAAAACTAGTCAGGATGTTGTGATGTGATGTGAATGTCAGTGATGCTAGTTTAATGAGCTGTTTAGCTGCTCATGGCTGTCACTGTGATTTGCAACCTTGAAGCTAAGCTAAGCTAAGCGATATATTTATTATACATCATAAGGGAACTCAACTAAATAGACTTTTAAATATCAATTTTAAAGTAGTAACTAGAACAAGTCACTGCCACATTTCAGAGGATAAACAGTAATTAATTTCCATTATTACAGTTAATACTTGTGGTTTTGCTTGCAATTAGTTGTATGGTAGGTTTACGTTGATACTGTATCAGTACTATCAGAGGTCTAGATTCTCAGGGAAATATTACTTCTCTCACAGGTTACAGGTCTTACAACAATAATGTTGCATGTAACACTATATTAAAGCCAAGATTTTGTATAATACAAAAAGGGCACACTAAAGTTGTGTGCTTTTTAAAATAAGTTCCAACTTTGTGTTATTTCTCTCAGTGGAGTTAATACTTCACTTCCTGCCTGTGGCTGCTGCAGCCAGCTGCTCCACCACCGCCTGAGCAATGCAGAGGATTTGTTGCTGTTCTGAACGTGTCTGTGCAGAAAACCTCCTGCTGTGTTGTGCATGTGTGAAAGGAAAACTCCATAGAGACAGTTTTCCAGATTTTACCCAGTGCACATGTCTGAAAACGGCTTAACTAACTAACAAACCAACGGACAGGGGTGGAAACCTTTCACAGAGGTGCTAAAGAAACCCATTTTTATGAAATCTTGTGCAAACTTGATGTTTTTAACAATTAATTTCCTAAGGGATGTCTGTGCATATGTGTTATACTTTAGCGTCCCCTGCTTCACACTCATACAGCTGGATGACTTTCCCTCTGCAAACTGCCAAGCACACTTTACGACTGATAATCGAGCCACTATATAACAGAGCAGCAGGGGATTTGGTGGATTAGACAGAGGAGGTTTTTCTTGTGCCCAGTCTTGCAAAAGCTCTTCCATGATTTACTTTTTTCCACTTCAAACCACACACATTGTGGTGATCAGGGGATTTAGGAATAATTCTTCGAGGAGACAGATATTATTAAGTTTCTAAAACAATGGTGGTGCTACAGACAAATCAGGGGATAACCATAGTGTGTGGGGTTGATTCTCTGGACACCATGAATAACTGTTTAGAATTTCAAACTATTCAGTATTTGCTGAGATATTTCAGTCTGAATGGGCCGAAAACACAACAAATGTGCAAGCTATTGCAATGTATAATTGGAAAATTCATGAACACTACTCCAGCATAAGTGTGGTTCACCATTTAGTGAGGCAGCGACTGTATGTTAATGACCAACCCTTCAATAATGAGGGACTTCTCTTTGACTGATGCATGGATTTACCTCGGCAGTCAATAGCTCTCGCTGAACTTCATTAGCATTTTCATGATGGAGCAGTTCTCGAGCGAATATCAACATAAAATAGTGCAACGTGTTCAAGGGCCTGTAGAAGTGGAGACTGTTGTAGATAGCGCTGTTTGCACATGGAGGAAACAAAAGAGTGTAAACGTATAAGCGTCGGGGTTACAGCTCCCTGTTGGCTGATATACACAGATACAGTAGAAGAAAGTGAAGTAACACTCTAATCATGACTGAATTTTGACTGCAACCATATTCTCCAGGGCCACACTGATATAGAGACAGTACCATTGTGAGACAAATATCAGTCAGGAGTACTACGCAGCTTTACTTGTTGAGTTTGTCTAAGGTTTGTTTTGCCATCTTGGTTCCTCCAGCTCTGCCCCCACAACAAAACCCCTCAGCATGTCCCTCCTCTTCAATCTGATGTTTAAATTGTCTTAACAATAGTCACAAGAATATGATGGTTTTCCATACAGCTGCAAAGTCATGTGGCTTTGGAAAGGATGGGATGAGCTTTGCATCCTCCAGCCGCCTGAGCACTAAAAGGCCAAATCAATCCGCAGACATCTTTGTTATGGCACCGTGCTCTGCATCCTCCCTGATGGCCACGCTGCTCCCAAGATGCAGTCTCAGTTTCGTTTCTTATCACAGAAAAATAAATGAAACACATAGCCATTCTAATAAACACCCAATTATAAAGAAGTTGTTTGGGGAAATCTGTGAAGGAAAGGCACTGCAGCGTGACTAAACATCAGTGAAAACTGCTAATAGCAACGTTATTCAAATGAAATGAGAGATTTAATTAACAAGATATCCATTGTTTTGAAGAGGATTTGATCTGCTGCTTGTGTGTGTCAGTCAGTTTATTTTGTCAACATGAAGAGACGTTGGAAAGTGCATACCAATGCTATTTCCCTATCTGGCCGTGTTGAAGAGAGAGCAAATAAAGAACTGCCTGTGAACTAAGATCTGCTCCAATATGACACACATTGATGATAACAGAACCACTTTGGTGGTCCTAGCTATCAACAGAGGGAGGATTTCTAGGCTGTCTGGGTGGAAAAGTGACCCTGTCGGCCTGAAAGTAGCTGTTGTTATTATATTATGGTCGAGGCTGCTGAAGTTTGCTGTTGCAGGTTGTCCATACACACACTCAGCTGCATGAACAGTTTGTGTTTGGGCTTTGGACAAATCAGAATTGCCCCAATTTCATCTAATTAGTTGCTAGGTTACCTGCTTGGCTGTGTGTGTGTATATCCTGTGTGTGTGTCCTGCAAAGGTCTCGGGGTTGCTTGAATATTGTTGGTCTTGTTTTCATTACGACTGAGGATGTAACATTTATTTTTACTTTTTTGGGAAACATAATACTGGATATAATGGGTAGGATATTATTATACCCTATAGATAAAGAGGGTGTGTTTATCATGGACATGAAAGTTTTTAGATGTGATCTGTACATAAATATATGTTGTGTGGTTTGTTACACTGCACTACCGATCTGCACTCCTAACTGAGAAGGTTATTATTGAGTCTGAAGTTATACTTGGACGTTTTTATTGTTAAAACGAAACAGACAAGTGTCATACGTGTATCTTAATGATATGCCTTTTATTTCCTAATTTATTTGAACATAAATTTAATGTATACCCGAAGTCCAAAAGTTTAGATGTGTCCCTGACTCCCTGTCGTAACAGTTGACCTGTCCTTCCTGACACGCTCTCAGTTTTTACTACACAATGCTAACCACATTACCGTTGCGATAATTCCCATGCACACTATGTGATATGGAATTATAGTAGGGCATCAACAGCAGTAGTAGATACAGGCTGTATATTAGCAAATAGTGGAGGTAAATGTAAAGTCTTGTTGGTAAAAAAAACATGTTTAATGAATTGGGTTTTTATTTCCCTGATAACGTGACTGCACTAATCTCTCCATCAAATTGAGGGATTTCTGGAGAGCAGCTAATCACCCTCACATTAACACCAATATAATGTTTTCTTTCATTGTACTAGTGGACATTGTAAACTGAGGCTGGCGCTTCAGAAACGTTTGGCTTTTGTTGTAGTTGTTGTAATGTGTTCAGAGTGGCTAACATGGCCAGAAGCTGTTGATCTGGACCAAGGCATTGCTCAGCAGAGTAGACAACGGACAGAGTTACATCACCACCAATCAATACATTACCTACTTGTGTTGGACACGACAGTGATGAAATGTTAATACACCAGGAATATGTACATGGAGTGAAGCGAAATAAAGTGGTCAGATCGCAGAGCAGCTGATTTATGCTCTGTGGTTTGTTCATTCTTGAAATAACCTATTGACTCTGGTGTTTTCTTCAAAGTAATGACAGTTTGTTTTACATAATATATCGACCACCCTGCATCTATAATTCAGTTTTCCTCAAGACGTAATGGGTTTTCCAATATGACTTATACAGTCTCAGCAGAAGAAAAACATCCTTGTTGAGCCGGAATAACAACAACACTGCTCCTTTTTCTCCCCTGGGATTTAGAAGTTAACGAATTTAGCAGTAAATGACATTTCCCCAACAGTGAATGGCCCTCTGTTCGTCCTATATGTGTCTGAAGTTAGAAGTGCAACAGTAGAAGGTTCATTGTTCGTACGAAACAAAATAAACAACTGTGGGAAAAAACCAAAGACATTAATGTTGAAAATCACACCTGGGGCCGCGGTTCAGTTTTGGCATGAAGTAGGCGTGGTTTGAGATTATATGCTGACAATTACTTTTATTATTATTATTATTATTATTATTATTATTATCAGCTGCTGGTGTAAAAGGCCACATTTTAAGAGGGAGATTTGTATAAAGACCCGAAACACTCACTCACACTCAGTGAAAGGATTCACCCACCACCAAACCTAATAATACATTTCTCTTGGACAACCTAAGAGCAGACTCAAAGATATTAACTTATCGATCGTTCCTCTATTCAGTTATCCTCCATCTGAGCGGGGGGGGGGGGGGGGTGGGGGGCAGGGAGTACGATCATGGCCTCATGCAGCTCTCATGGACACATATAGGTTGACCGTTAAAAGGAAAACCTCAGCATGCTGCCTCTTTTCCAACGAGCGCGATTTTATCAGTTATTCAGTTTCTACAAACTTGTTAGCAAACAGTTGCTTATCACGACTGCACCAGATAAAGAGCGATGTTATCATTTGTTTCCACCTGATGAATGTGTCCATTATTCACCCTTGTATTGGTTGGTTTTAGTCTCCACTGTGGTCTCTGCAAAGCCCTGAGGGAAATGTCTGTCTCTTTGGCTGATAAATGCTCCACTATGTTCACTGTTACAGTCGCTAACTGTGTTTGTCTGTTTGGTGCTGAGCAGGTAGTGTGCAGGGGGTTCCTAGAGCATTTGGGCCAATAACTGCTACCAACCTCGGTCAAAAATGTAATAGTCGATACCGACACCATGACATTTCCACGATTCTGTATACCCAATTCGATACCACTGCAAAAAACAATACAATAAATCCCACTTACTTCATCACACACTCATTTTTATATAAATATTTGAACATACAAAAGCCAACAGGAATAAACTAAAAGGAAAGACTATTTAAATTATAAACCAGAACAGTGGCCTTACAGAAAAATCGGCTATGGATCAATGACTGCATGGAAACAGCAGATGCTGCACACGCAATGTACTTACACACACAAAACACATATATATATATATATATATATATATATATATATATGTACTTGAAAGTTACTTTTCTACGTGAAGCCTCTTTTCATGATTTTAACATTATTATTCTGTAAAATTGTTTAGATCGGGAATATCGCAGCTGTCTCTGAATTCAATAATCCTGCAGTTTTTGATGATTGAAATAGGTGAACAGGGCTTTTTTCACTGATTGTCACCTCAACTGGTACAGAATGTACAGGGAACAATTCTGACATTTGATCAAGCTGTCATCGGAACTAGATGTTACCAAGAATATCAGTGGAATCCACATTGGACATTGCCATTATCAAATCTCAGTTCAGTAAAATGATAAAAATGCAAAGACAGTTGTGAAAAAATATATTTTTCTAATCATCACTTGTTTCACCCTTTGTAGTTGTGAAAGATGGGATCTAACACTCTGGGACAGTCAATTAATAACTGGTAGCATGGAGGCAGTCGTCAGTACGGCACCCTGTCAGTTCAGTCGGTTTCTCACCTGTGTTTATCTCATGTATCTGCTATTTTTTATACTTTCTATGTATCAAAGTGAGGAGTGTTATTAAGTTAACACTACCGACCACTGAGAAGCTTGTTTAAGGACGTTGTTAATTAAGCAGCGGATGTAAATCAAACACTTGATGATGTTATTCTCCTGAGACGCTGTGTATATAGAGGACGGCAGCTTCAGATTAGCCTCACAGCAACACACAGGTTTGTGTCAGGTCCTGAAATATAGGACGAGCCTTTTAATTTCACTACAGCTGTGATGGTTTGTGGTTTATGGATTAATGGCTCTTGTCTCTGTGATTTTTAATTAGCCATTTAATCAAAAGCTTCTTTAACAAATTATCTTCTATTACCAAACACGGAAACACATTTAATACCCGAGTGATGGAAAGTGCAAACAAAGGAGGCTGAAGTGCCTCAGTTTCTAGTTCTTATAAACAGCCGTTGGTAGAGAGCAAAACTTGTGATGTGATGCAGGGCAATATTAATCTGTCAATCATTTATGAATCATTTCCTGAAGCCCAAGGTGATTAAATCTGATTTGAAAAAACCATGACACTTAATATATTCAGCTTACAAAAGTCAACAAAAGCAACATATCCTCAGATAGTTTAAAAGCTGGAACTCAAAAATGTTTGGCGTTTTAAAGGAAGATTGATTTATTGTTTGCTTATCGATTGATTGAGCTCTTGCCATCACACAACCCCAAAAACAGATGATGAAATTGAAGTTGTTGAAAGAAGGAATGAAATATTCACAACAATCCAGAGCTCTGGGGGATTCAGGGGAGGTTTTAGTGAAAGTGGGCAAACAGGAACAGTTCCTGCTGGGCTCACTGCTCTGGCTGACCCACAATAACAACAACATCCTGACACAGTGAGCATGAACCAATGAGGGAGAAAATGAACAAGAGGAAATTAATTAGGTACTTAAATGTGGCCCAAGTCGACTCTCTCTCTCTCACACACACACAAACACACAACTTTGCTTTGACTTCTATTCATTATAGACAGTCTAACCAAAACATTTATCCTTAACCTTAGTTTATACTAATTCATGTCTAACCCTCATCTTAACCATCTTTTTTTATTCTCAAAAGCACAAGGAATGCAATAACACAAAGTACAAATGTCAAAAAAACAGATCAAACATCTTAACCATCTCACCCTGAACATTAAACAGGACCTCAGAAATTATGTTTAGCCTCATTGGGTCCAGGCTTAAGTCCCCATCTCGTCCTACAGAGGTAACAAAAATTTGGAAATTCATCCACAATCATACAAAGACATAAGTGACTAAACTCGACCCCACATTTAAATTTATGACTGAATATGGACTTCAACAATCATTTTTTTGCATGACAAGACTATGACACCATCAATAACTGTGACTTTAACAACCTGTAATGTTGATTAGATGATTCCAAAAAATTTATCGTGGAAGGGAGAGAGTTTACATGATGCAAACATCCATCTTCAAATAGCTGTGATGCACATTTCTCATCCTCTGAACTCAAAATAATTTTTCTGGTCATTTTTGTACAACAGCATCGCAACATGAAGACACTGACAACATTAATATCACACTGACGCTGTTAATGTTATTAAAATGATTATGTTGAAGAAGAAGATGGAAATAACTCATGTTGTCTTTGGAGGATCTCGCAGGCCTCAGCGCTGCTTGTCAGAGGATTCATGATAAATGTCCCTCATCATCCTTTAAGCCTGAAGGAATTCATCTCAATCACTCATTTTTCCTCTTGAGCACAGTGAGTGTGATGGGAGCCTGATGTCTCCAGTGTTCCTGCTGTGACTTAGCAGCAAGATGCTCGCTCTTTGTTCTGATGAAATAATGCAGCTTATATCCAGAATCACATGACTATCAATATGTTTCTGTTTCTGGCGGTGACAGTGTTTAGTGTGGCCAAATACTTCAGTGTGAAATGCGGTAACTACTAGAAAGAAGAAGAAGAAACACTTTTATTTATCCCACACACATGCACAAACATGCACAGGCACACTCATGCAATTGGGAAATTAGTCCTCTGCTTTTGACCCAGCTTTTGTGTGCAGGACACACAGAGCAGTGGGCAGCCGTGTCCGGCTTGCTCAGGGGCACTAGACAGGGTAGGGAGAATAGTCTTTGGATCTTTTGGACAGGTCCAGGTTCGTCTTTTATGTTGTTATACCATCGAGGTAAGTTTTTTTTGTTGAAACTCCGTGGAGACGAACCGTGGAGTCGAACCAGCGACCCCTTCTCTGCCAGTAGTCCAAGTTTTTCTCCAAGTTTCTGCCACTAGTCCACCGCCTCTGAGGAAATCGGCCCGAGCAGGACAAACAATTTACTCACTCAACAGCAGCATTGACAATGTGCTTTCAGTCTTTTGCTTCCGGTCTTCAAGCTTTGATTTTCTAACAAGACACAGTGGCTTAACGATGAAGTGCCGCTCATTAGACGACCGCAATCAGAATCTTTATCGAGTCAAGAATGCGGCAGGAAAAATCAGTTTACATTTTTAACTCCGGAACAAAATTTTGGCAATACTCAAATCAGGCGTAATGTTTGTTTGATTTTCTGGAACCACTTTTTTTTTTTAAATCGTTTGAAGCCCGGTTGGAGCTGGTGCCGGATTTCCCCCCCATTTATTTTTTGTAAGCTCTCAGCCTGAAAAACTTTATAACTTCATAAGAACACAAGACCACTTATGTCCGGTTATGTCCCGAGCCGGATCAACAAGACCAATCAATAAATTGTGAAATAAACTATTCAAAGAATAGGGCTAGTGTTGTGTGTAGTGTGCAAATAAATAATATGCTTTCATGTGTCCTCTTTAAACTGGAAAAGCAAAGTTTTTGTAATGATTTTCTGTTTTAGTTCTGTGTTATTTTGAAGTTCTGATCTCCCTCCTGCGTTTCTGGTGTAGTGACTTCCTGCTTTTGTGTGTTTCCCTCCAGTTTTGATAGTTGCTTTGATATGTTTCACCTGTTCGTCCTGTGTCTCTAGTTTGTCATCAGTTCAGTTTGTACTTAAGTCAAGTCCTCAGTTCTTTGTCGAGTCGTCTGTTCCTTATCCTCCCTGGTTTTTCCTGAATAGTTTTGAGTTTGCCTCTTTGTTTCCTGCCGGCCTGCCCCTTATTCTTATGTTTTCAATAAACTCTGGTGGACCTGCCTCCTTCCAGGTTTGTAAGTTGGACCAACTCAGAGACAGCACAAGCACCAAGTTCATCCCAAAAAGAGCAGGTGCACTATCTTAGTGTGAAAAGAATGTTTAAGTTAAATACTGCTGGTGCTTATAGGGCAACATGCAGGTCACATTTTTTCCAAAATGTACACTTAACCTCTTGAGAAGGGAAACTTGTTGAAGGAAGGAACTAGCAGAAAGTGTTGAATTTCAGCAAAAACAGTTCATTTAACATTGTGTCACGTTACATCACATGAGGGAGTCTTGTCTGATGCTAAATGCACAGTAGCGCTTGACAGTGAGTCTGAGCAGTTGTGTTTTAGAAAGTTTTGTTTTTCCTACATTGCATTTCACAATTTTGCCAAATTATTATTTGTCCAGCCTGTGTGGACATCTTGTCCCTCTGCCTCATATAAAATACAACAGTTCCCTCTGAAATGCATCAGAGTGTTTATTAATACAAAAACAAGCTACTCCCCTACAAACTTCTTTCTTGTTCTCTGTGTGTTAATGTTAGTGTGACGCAAAAAGCCAATGTGCTGCTGTGTTTGTCAGTTCGAGAGAAATGTTCTATTTTTGGTCTGTTTTTGTTCAAGCAGCCTAAATATAAGCAAAGTCAAACAGCCACCGCTAAACTCTTGTCTGGCGTTAATCCACCCGACCCACTGAAACGTCTCTGTGCGTTGTCTGTGTGTACTCCAGAAGAGGTGGCGGTGATTCTTGGATTACCTGCTGTCAGACAGAGGGTTTCAGGTGATTCAACAGTCCAGTCATGTTGTCACACCTCACACATCACAGTCACACATGTCGGAAGGACACACTCAGACAAGACCTCTCTGCAGTTAAGTTACAGCACTCCTACTGTTGTGTGTGTGTTTGCTTTGACCTCAAGGACAGTGACCATTCACTGACACACACAGACACACATATCAAGCATTTCCTTGCATGGACATGGAGCAGAGTGGAGTGTTGAGGATGCACAAAGTCTTTGTATTTTTAACCACTTGTGAATTCCAAGTGCATGTGGGTTTTTGAGTGTTTAATGTCTGTGGCCAACCCGGGCGTCCTACAAGGTTTCTCCTCAGGATTCTGTCCAATTTCTGGGTGTAGTGATATTCAGCTGACATGTCTGTGTTGACATTCCCTCGTCTCTGACTGGAGCGCATGTTTTGGGGAGGATTTCTTGAGAAGACACAGTTGGGTCATCAACCCAAGGGATGAATGTGAGTCAGTCTCAGAGCATAGACCTAAACGCTCGGTTGTGGACCCTTCTCCCGTCCAACACACTGTTCCTCTTCAGTCTGCTCCTGATCCACACTCGGTTCCAGTTGGTGGCAATAATGCATCACAGCACTGTTTGCCAACCACTATAAAAGTAAAGAGGAAAAACATGTAGATCACAGGGAAACATCTTGCAACCTAATTTTTCAAAAGTGTATAAATGAATATTGTCTGGTTCATCATGTCTCAGTTAGTTAGTTAGTTCGTACTCTTCACTCTGATAAAAGGCTCTCAGCTGCACAACAAATGTTCTAATTATTTCAGATCTCATTGATGTTGATATTGCTCAGTGTCTTTACAAACCTCTGATAACTGGGTATAAAGCATAGGTATAAAGTCAAATAGGGCTGGGGTGACGCATCGACGTTGTTAATTTGCGTAACGTGCGTTGACTTATTGTAAGGAAAGTGGCTGCGTGGATTTATCCTAAGAACAAGCTGAAGCCACAAAAAAAATCTATACTTGAAATATGTCTTTTTTCTTCTAACATTAATTTAAGATGCCTGTTTCAGAAGCTCTTTTTTAGATTTTAAATGTAAACCTAATTTTACTTGACATGAGAAAATGTTTTTGTTATTATTTTATTATTAGAGTAAACTTCAATTCAGTGTGAAAATAAATAATAAACATTGTTGAACTACTATTGTACTTTATTTGAGTGACAGTCAGTTATTGAATTCATACAGACATTTATATGGCACTGAATCCTAACACTTGTTTGTAAATTGAACTTATCCCACACTCCCACAACAAGTAACCTTACGCTGCAGTTTAGGGGCATTGATTATGGTAATGAACGTGCACATTATGAACAGATGGTATGAATCAGGCTGAAACAAGCGAGCCAAGAGAGTACGTTTTATTTGACCTGAAACAGTTAAAAATGATTTAAGATAGAGGTATAAAAATGTTTTTGCATGAGGCCCAATATCTCTAAATTATAATGAAGTCTCTGAAGTTACTCTAATAATTCAAAAGAAACTCTCCACTTAAAATGTTTGAATGGAACAAAAAATATTCTCATCGTCAAACTGCCCCTCTCATTCTCTTCTCTCTGAATTATTGTCCATCTCTACAGCTATTTACACTATTTTTCGTGTCACAGTTTCCTCACTCATCTGTATTTGTTTGGTGCAATAAGAACAATACAACTCTTTATTTCAAGGTGAAAAAAAAAACTCAAGTTTGTTTAACAGCGAGACTATTTACATGCTTACATTATCACGAGGTGGAAAATGCAGGGATTGATAAAAACTTTCCAAGACTCACAAGCCAAGGTCAGAACAAGTAAGGTAAAGTTAAGGTCGCGTGTCTGTCCCCCCCCCCCAAAAAAAAAAGAAAACGAGGTCACTGAGGTCACAATGTGGGACAGGCACAAGTAAACTGAGGACTCAGTCTTTACGAATATAAATGCTCAAGTGTGTGGCAGTAAAACAAAGAGCGGTACTGTTGTGGAGAATTTACAGCCGATGAACTGTTTATCGTACGGTAGAAATAACTCAATAACAGATTGTCGTCACTGCTTCAACCAAATGCAATAACAGCCATATTATATCTTGCAGCGGAATAACTGAATATCATATTTTGGGTAACGAGCATGATTGCTCTGACATTGTGGACTTCATTAGCTTTAATTTTGACTTGAGCCTGAGTCATTTTGTAGATTTTCCTTGGGTTTGTTTTTCAAGTTAAAGGTCAAGTATGTTGGTTTTAGAATGATATATTGACAGAGTTGGGATATAATATCAATAATTACATTTGTGTGGATAATCACCTTAAACTAAGAAATTTGTTTTCGGGTAGCTTGAAATAAGCCCTATATACCATTCTCAGGTAGTTGTTCCTCATCTGGTGTCCACCATATTGCACCTCCATGTTTCTACAGGAGCATAGAATTGACAAACCAAACACTCACATTTCAGAAGCTAAGCGACTTTACAGAAACTAAACTATTTGTATCTAGTTCATAATACAGAGAATATATTGACCTTAATAGAGCCAGATAAAAAAAAGATGATGAAATGGTTGATCAAAATATCCATTCTGAGGCTGGTTGGTGCAAATGTCATTGGTACTTTCCAATGTTTTATTTTGAAAGAAGAAATGCGAGCGGGCACGTTTTTGTCATCAGTGCCATAGGCTCACAACAGATGTGCAATTGAACAGATGGTGAATGGACTGTGTCTTCGGAGTACGCTTTAAACAGAACGCAGTGCAGACTCAAGGCTTAACATTCACCCAGCGACACTTTAACATGTGGGACAACAATGGCCGAAACAAAAAACGCTATACCTCAAAAGAAAGGTTTGATTCATTGATTTAGCAACATCAGTCTACACCCTAAACCATAGAACCTTAGAGTATTGTAATATATTGGTCCAATAAATTCCTATTCCTATTCTTCATTTTTTATTTAAATTTGTTTAAAATGTTTTACCTTATCATTGTAATAACAAATATTGATGTGCAGACTTTTCTTTATAGATATTCAGGGTTGAAAACCGCTTCATGCTGTAGCCAATAGCTACAGCATGAAGAGACACAGAGTCATTTCTGCTCATTTCTACCGAGTGAACGAGCTGAAAAGTTTTCAGCTGCTGTTGCAATTGAATTTTCCTCGTGGATAAATAAATTACCCCACTGTTATTTCAGAGGAGGGAAAAGGACAATGGATCGCCTGGATGAATTAAACTGAATGTTTTTAGCAGCCAGGCGAATCAAAATAAATACACAGCATCAAACACAGCAACTTCTGTGACAACAAACCAACTACTTCATTGTTTCTATTTAGATCTGGAGCCTTCGTAAAGACTTAAAAACCATAATGCTTGTTATCAAGTAACCTGCATCACT
Source organism: Limanda limanda (assembly GCF_963576545.1). Taxonomy (NCBI): domain Eukaryota; kingdom Metazoa; phylum Chordata; class Actinopteri; order Pleuronectiformes; family Pleuronectidae; genus Limanda; species Limanda limanda. The sequence goes on along the minus strand of NC_083644.1, from coordinate 13,178,346 downwards.
GACCTAAAAGGTTTTCCAATTGGTTCCCGCATTTCCAAGGACAAATTAAATTACACGCAAAACAAATCGTCCAACTTGATGATCACAGGAAGTCAGGAAGGGTGAGGATGTAGCTCATCTTGCTTTTCTGCAAATGGGAGAATTTTTTCTTGAGATGTGCTGACCACAGCAAGCCTGCATCTCTGCTCCTTTTGGTACAAGATGCAACATTCACATCTCAAGCTTCAGGGTTATATCTCCTCGCAGCCTGCTGCAAAGTTGGACGCCCACAAATCATATTGCTTTTTACCCCTGCCAGGAGGGTATAATGGCTCCCGGGAGATTCTATTCCTGAAATTACCTCTGCTGTCATTAAACCGAGGGGAACAGAGTCTGCTGATTCCTTTCGGTGCAGATTTTTGGAATGAATTTTAAACGCGTGTTCAGTTTACTGAGTTGAAAACAGGTGCCAGTTCAGAAACACTAGCAGGGGATTATTTGGTCAAATCCTTCCTAATGACTTGTGAGTCAAGAAAACAAGTATTACTCACTTCTCATTTACTGGTACTGTGTAATTATTGTCAGAGAAGACAGTTGTGGGAAGTGCAATGATGAAGTGCATAAAGCAAGATGATTTTTTATGCCGCAAAACATTTTTTATTGCTTAATAGCTAAAACAAGTCAAGCATTTACAGACTTATTGATCAAAAGCAGGAAATTATTTCAGAATGTGCTGAGGTTCCTGGTCTGAAAATGTTCATGTTTTCTAAAGTGGGGTCTCTGCTTTTAAACTGAAGAACCACTCAACCAGAAAAGTGTATGTTACAGTGTTGTGATTATGATGTCAGATCTTCTGTTTATTATTTTATTATATATATAATATACAAAATAAATAAAATAATAATGAATAATAATAACAACCTTTGACCTTATTGTTGTTACTCATTCAGAGGCATTTCCCCTTACCTTTAAACTCCATACAAAGGAATCTATACTGCTCTATCCAGTTATTAAATTGTCTAAATTTATGCAAAATATGGCAAAATATGAAGTCTAATAAAACAATATATCCATCCATAGTCTATCTTTGTCTTAAATTAAATTGAGATACTTTTTTCTGGGATTTGAAACCTTTCCCTCTCTGGTTTCCTGAGGTTTCACTGTGTTTACTTTCAGCTGTGCATCACAATCGTGCTTTAATGATTTGCTTGTGTCCAGATGAGTGCGTCCAAGTTATTTACCAAGTGTCAATCATGCATGAATCCGAATTATACTGTCAGCCAGCAATCAAGCCAGATGCCAGACTGTGGCTGAAGGGCTCTACTATGTGAAGATTCGTTTTTTTAAAGAAGTGAAATCAAGCGGCACATGGACGTAATGAAGCTGTCAGAGACTTGTCAGTATGAGAAGAATATAACCTTTAAAAGGGTATGTGACAGAGGGGATGTGCTTTGGAGGACTGGAGAGAATAACCTGACACCATTTATATTTTAATCCCTCACACATGTATATTTTTAATGTTTCAACCGTACTCATTTGTAGGTTATCACTTGTTGATCTGTCACATAGTTATTGTAGTTGTTGTAGTTAAAGCATACGTCACATTTTTTTAAAGTTATTAAAGAAAATCCTGATCCTTTGTTGGTGTTATCTTTACACTTACCTGAATAAAGCAGTAATGTCTGCAACTTTGGCCAAGAGGGTAGACTGTAAATATAGATGGACGATGCGTCTCGTCTTCCTCCCACTATCCAGAAACAAAGGCAAAGTGTTTTCAGATATGAACACTGCCATGTTGAGCTTTTGGAGCCAGAGTCCACGCAGCAGCGATCATGGACTGGAAAGCAAGATCCCGAGGACATACATGATGGAACAATCATGAGTCAGTCTCGTGATGTTTCACCCCAAAACCTAGCAATTGAACATCAATGTGATAAGAAATACATAAGATAAGAATATTTTTTGGTTAAAATAACGTGTACTTTGACCTTTTTGCATGTCCTATCCACTAACATGGAGGAGGCCAACCACAAGGCAGCAATTTAGACGCTTTAGATTCACTTTTGGAGAGCAGACACGGTGTGGACAGAAAGAGCGCTGTGAATAGATTAGAACCGATGTATAAATTTGTTTGTGTGAATGTGGCTTGAAGCCCTTTAAACAGTTGATTAGTCTCTGAAGTGCTGTCAGTCCATTTACCAGTTACGGTCCATAATAATAATAAAATAAAGAAAAATAACTGCAGGTGATTTCCGAAGAGCAGGAACACAGCGGGAGTGTCCTCACTGATTACAACATAATGGCTATTACAGACACATTGTCAACGGGATATAAAGCCCTAATGTATCCTGCTCCATTTTGGCACTTTCCTTCTTGCACATTCTTGTCTTCTTTTTCCTGGAAGAGGCAGAGTTTCCAATTTATCAACGTCAGGCTGCAGTTGCACAGGTTCAATTCATAGAAATATCACAATGCTGTTCCCCTTTTAGCTGAGTGCGCCAACGCAGTGACCTGATACAACGGAAAGATTCCAGGAAATTTTTCACCGCTGAAGAAAAATAATTGTGCACCACATTGTTTTCAGCAGTGGAGTGTTTCATGTGTCTCTCAGAGGTGCGGTACTGCCGGGGAAAAACCAGTAAATCACATCGATGACAGAGTAAAACTTTACTGGCTCGCCTCGCACAGCGTCTGGCTGCAGTCGAGACAATCCCATGGTGAACGAGGGTTACTTAATTATATTCACCTCATTTCAAATAAAGGTTTCTTCAGCGCTCCACCGATTTATCAGCTCTCCTTCCATTTGGGGGACGGGACGCAGTGAGATACTCTCCTGTGCTGCAGGGGCATCCCTGTTAAAATGAATATAAATGTACTGAAGACGTCCAGCCATTATCCAGTTTACAGTGATTGATGTGGTCAGGCCGCATGGATAGATTATAGCATTCGAGACAGCAAGCTCAAGGTTATGCACAGTAGGAAAGACTCTTTAAGGAAGCTGCTGCTGCTCAGTATGATACAGTGTAATAAGGAGTACAGCCTGCTTTGGCTCGTCCCTGGAATATTTTAACAACAGCATGTTATTCTGTCGTCTCTGAGGGAATACTTAAAGTAGTTTTAAAATCAAACTGTGAAATTCCTGATTAATCTTCATGAGGATATTTACAGAAGGCTGAATCAGAGGAACTGCCTTGAGAATTTGAAAAAGTAAAACCCAAAACAGGGTTGAGAGTGTCAATCCAAGAGACACGTCTTTCCACCAAGTTTCATGGGGACTGGTTTGGTATTGTTTTTGCGTAGCTAACAAATTGACAAATAAACAAGCGGACAGGGGTGAAAACTTGGTTGAGGTAAGATATAGATTGGAAATCAGCACTTGCTATAAAATCTGTGGTTTAATACTTAGTATTCACAAAAGGCAGCTGACAACAGTACCTCATCTAAATCTCACAGCAGGATAAACTACAGCTACAGAATTGTTTTAGTTTTCTCAGCTGGTCTACACCACGACTCAGAGAGAATGCCCCTCATCCGGATGCTACTTTTAATCATTATGCTCTAAAACAAATATTGAATCACGTCTGGACGTCTCGGTGATTCCCCAGTGGTAAATTTCAAAATGATCAAAGGCTTAAAATCCATTAGCTAGATGTTATAGTGAGGAAGATGAGAATGCATTTTCAGTCTGTAATAACTCCATGAAGATGATGGGCCCAAATGGCACAGAGCCATTTTAGCATGAAGTCTCCCATTACTCAAAACCATCTGGAGCTGCCATAATTATCCCCGGAGAACATAGAGATTTTGCGGCAAACACTTGATGTGCAAGGCCGCAGAATAACAGATTCTTTCCTTGCGATTCCAGCTTATGTTGGCATGATTGCCAGCAAGACACAGAAAGGCCCAAACTGTTTGGCAGGTTCCAACCCAGAGCCTCGTCGATGTAACTAATGCACCGCCATGCTGCCTATTGATTCATAGTTTATCAAATGTCATCATGAAAATAAGCTTAACTAAGATCGTGAACCTTATTACTTGCCTATTATTTTTATTTGTTATTTTCCTGAATGGAGGATCAATAAAGGTTTATCTTTTTTTATCTCAAGTTCAAAGCGTTCATTGTCATATGAACAGTCACTGTACAAGGAAATTATTTCTTTGCTTTCCACTATGAATACCTTCAAGAGTTAAAAAAATATCAAAGTAAGGTGAACATATTAAATATATTAGAAAATAGAATTAAAGGGTAAAAGATAATTGTTTTATCTTATCGTAAAACCTTGTCTTAGTTATCAATTAACTTAAAGCAACAGTAGCTAAAACTGCCACCCCGAGCTGTCTCCATCTTGTTTTCAGTTATTCTTGGTTATTTAGTTTTTATTATGAATATGTCTTCTATTATCAACGGCTTTCTAATTAACAACCATAACCAAAATAACAGATGAGCAGATTTAGGTGTTGATCCAGGATTTCAGCAGCTGAACTAAATATTTATCATAATGACGAATGAAGCAGCTGCTTAAGAGGCTGTTTCAAAGAATTGTTGAGGGTTGGGGGAGGTTTTTTGTTAATTTACTACTTTATTTTTCAAATTCCTTTACTCGTCAGCAGTAAACTGTCTATGTTCCTTTAATCCTGCCGTGATCGTCTGACCCCAGAGGAGGTTTGATTATCAGAGAGAAACAGAGAAGATAAGCCAGTGTCTCAGTCTGCCATCTTGTCAGGTCAATGGTCCTGTTGACAGGAACAGGCTACTGAAGGGTCCTGCTGCTTGTTATCTCTTCATGCTCCCGAGGTGCTGGTGGTCAACGAGTGGAGCCGAAGGGGCCAAGCAGCCTTGTTAAAGATTAACAGCATCTCAGCTTCCACACACCCTCGATCAAGTAGAAGACAAGACTTATAAGTTGAAGGGCATGGTGCTGCATTTTGCTTAATTTTCTTTGATTTCTCAGAAAATAATTGATGGCTCTTGATAAAAGAAATGTTTTTGGGACTGTTACTTCTGAGTGTGTGCAGTTTGTAGCAGATCTAAATAAAAATCCATATCCAGTGAATTTAAATGAGTTTCATAAAGGGAGTGTTGGGCCTTGGTACAGTATGCACTTTGCTGAGTGCCATTCTCGTCTTGGTCATGCATTAGCCACACTATTTAAGGCTTTTTAATTTGTCCACATCAAGTGTGTTTTGGTTTACTTTATCAAGATTTATGAAGTCTAGGCAAAAGAGCACCTTGTGCAATTTTTACAAATTTATTTCCAAACAGACGTATATCTTTTTAGTTTTATACAAAATTTATGAGAGTTAAACAGCAGAAAGACCACATGAGATATATATATATATTATAATATGACCACACAAACAGGTTATTTAAAAAAATACCTGCTCTATTATTGGCCTAAAACTTTCTCTATAGCTGTGTTGCTCGAGTGAACTGGGGTCAGCACCTTGGACAGCTCCCTCTGCAGCAGCAGGGTCAGGTCACCTGACACAAGACACTAACAAATCATGAGTAAATAGAAGCCCTGCTTGTTGCAGTGTCAGCAGAAGGTTTGATACATAGATGTCATACTAAGATAAACATGTTCATTATTTCACTGTGTGTTAGCTGAAAATGTTCAGGTCACACACTTGAATTAATCAAATAATTAATTATCCCTGCTTCCAGCAGAGTTGCAAAAAGGATTATTATTTCACACTTCTACATAAAAATTTTAGGCACAATTAAAACAACATCAATAAAGGTAATTATGTTCATTATACTGCAAATTTCCCTGAAACTATTACGTTTTTAGAAAACCACTCAGGCTTCTCCAACACTTTAACTAGTTTTGACAAATTGTTATTTGCAGTTTTGCTCTAATCCATCTCCACAGGTCACATCACATAATTAACAGCACAGTTTGATTATACACGTGTAAAGATTAATCATGAAATGGGTATATAACCAACATTCACTCACAGAATAAAGTCTCTGTAAATGCAGGAAATAACTAGAATTACAGCCATGTGATTGTGTACCTCTGCCAACTAGAGCCAGTTCAATGCCTCTATAAAATACTGACATTCACATAGTATGAGGTCACTGTGGCCTTTTACGACCCAAATCTAACTAATTAATCTTTGAGCCCAAATGACAAAGGGTCAAAATTTGAAGAAATTCCTTAATTTGCAGACCTAATATTTCATTTTCAAGTGGCCAAATTCTTGTTTTGTGAGGACACACAGCAGCCTTGAGATTTGACCTTTTACCAGCCACATTCAGTAATTTAATCTGTGAGTCTTTGTGAACATTTGTACCAAATTTGAAACGATTCTCTTGAGCCATTAGTAAGATAATGCTATGACAATGCAAAAAAGGATTTTGTAAGACTGCGGTGACCTTTGACCACCAAAATCATATCAGGTCATCCATGGTACGTAAATACAGATGGAGACAAACAAATCATTAGGCTTCCACCCGCTGGCCACTGATGGTAACTGGAGGTATGAAAATAAAAGCTTGTAAATGTGGATATTATGCTGTATTTCCTTGAGATAGAAATTTGGTGGAGAAGATTGGACAACTTAGTTACGTATTGAGTGAATCTGCAGAGGAAAACGAATCTGTCAATAAATTACTCTGATAGTTTTCTTCGCTCCTTCGGCGAGTTCGAGTTTAATGTATTTTTCAAGCAGCTCGATTCAAGAGGTGAGTTTGCCGGGGGGGGCTTGACCCCTATTGTTGTACCACTTTCCTCCCCTCTAAGCTGTCATGGAAGAATGTTGGCAATCGTTCAAACTATGAACTTCTACTGTGCACAGTTTGTCTTGTTGACAGTGCAGCAAACTGAAGCCAGTTTGAAAACTGGAGAGAAGAATCTGAAATCTAATGTTCCCTGAAAAAAAACTTCAGAGCCTAAGAAAAAAACGTGAAGTAGGAGGACGTTTGATGAAATGTAAAAACATTTGTGACAGTGACAGGTCATAGTAAACACTATAAAAATGGTGAACTGCCATCAGATGTCGGGTCTAACAACAAAATCATGTACTGTGATCTCCATTTCTGGTTTTCCTTTTTTTGCAGCAGGACAAGCAGAGTGACAGTTGTAAAGACTGCTCTCCCTGAACCAATGCTACACTCCATTCTTTATTAGCTTAGATATATTTATGTTTATTGATGCCAACGAATGACTGTTTATATGCTTCATAGGAAAGAGTTTATATACTAACTAACAGATTTAAAAACAGCTGGTTATAATCAAATCAAATAAACGTTATTGTCCCCATGGGGAGATTTTCCTCGGGCCAAAGTGCTGCAGCAGCTGCGGTACGAGTTGCAGCAGCACTGAGCCCAGGTGGAACTGACTTATGATTGGTCGAGCGTGTGTATCAGCGGGACCTCGACAACGTGGCTCCTTCCCCAGATCGCTACTGTGCAGAAGCTGTCTCCTCAAATGATGTCATTGATGCAAGATGGCAGCATGCGTATCATATTCTGGCTTCATTTCTAGACAGTGGAAGGGAGTGGAGATGTGTCGTCCATCTGTATTTACAGTCTGAACCAGAATCACTCTTGACGTACATCATTTTCCACATCCACACATGTGGTGAAAACCAGCAAACTGAGGTACACCCAACAAGGCATTCAAGAAAACTTCCGATGTTGATTAGCTCAAGTACCACTTAATCTAGTCTCCAGCGCAGAACAACTTTGTGTGACCAAATCCGCTTTAATTGGGAGTTAACCTCAAACTTAGTAAACATGACTCTGTGTAAAAAGCAGCTTATTAAGACTACATTTTATTGCCAGACAACCTCTAGGGGACTTGGTAATGATGACTGCAAGAGGTTCAATAGTCATAATTTTGTTTTAACCAATGCGTACTTATAATGTAGCCTTCACAAGGAAGGCCCTCTAACGTTAAGGGGGTACTTATTTTAACCCAAACCACATTATATTCCTGAATCTAGCCAAGTAGTTTTTATGACTTTATTAAACCATGAGCATAAGCTTTGAGTGTGTGTGTTTTATTATTGCAGCCATGATGACATGGGTCTGCTATGCCTGAGTAGACACGTAACTGGTTTGAAGTTGAGAACAGCTGGTGGAACTGGCTCCTGGTTCGGCACCTTTGACACAAACACTGGGATTTGTAGCTGATATCTGACGGCAGGAAGAAAGAGAATATCTGTTCTGACTGCAGCAACAAAGGATCAAATAATCATTATTTTTCCATGAGACAGCGTGCAGGCCTTGTATGTTCTATCTCAGGAAAGCAAGCCTGGCTTTACTCACTGAAAATGAGTAGTCACAGTGAGTTACTAATTCATAGCGTTGGTATTGAACTCATTAATGTAAACGTCCATTAGCCAACACACTTTTCTAAACTTGATGTGGGACTGGTTAAAAAAAAAAAAGGCAAATGTTTAATCTGTGCATTTCACTCTCACTGTTCATTCACCTGCTCCTCAGAAGGTCCCATCTCCAAGTGTTTTTATTACGTTTATTTTTTTTTAGGAACAGTGCTTACTAATAACAACACTGTTAACATGCCAGAGTTAGCCTAGCTCTGGCCAGGGGTAAAGTTGTCAGCCTAAAATCTAATACCCAAAATAACAGTTATCGTAATGTAGACAATCAATCAATTATATACAAATAAAATACAGAGATACATTAGCAGAAGGAAAACCAGGGAAATTACAAACATCTTTGCAAAACAAATAAGAGTAAAAACAAATAAGAGTAGATGGGAGCAGATAGGGTTAAAGAAAGAGCAACGAAATATAGAGCAGCAAGACAACAGTAGCACTAACATTGATCAAAAGTTGTTGATTTAACTTTATTCGAGCAACACCTTGACATTTCTGTCCACTATTTGAAGAAAAATGAAGCACCAAGAAAAAGGATGAGGTTTGACAGGTATATGAATTGGCTGATCTGTATTGGCAGACAAAGTTTTGTGTTAGAGATAGCTACTACTTGGAACTGATTGTAAAATTATGTTGATTCGTTTTTAAGTGACGTCAGCAACTCAAATACTTGTTTACCCAAATCTTTGACTTTCCAAGTTGAGTTGACGCCACCTGAACACACAATTAGTCACAAAAGAACTTGGTTCAGTCAAGTGCTATTAAGTATAATCAAACCTTCCTCTGGACTCAAAAACAGCTGAATTTCACTAATGCTCCGGCGTCACAAACTGACATGCTGCTCTCTGATTGCTTCACAGGGGGAGAAGTCATGGTCGACGGGGACCTGGCCGAGGTTCAGCCTCTTGTTAACTAATCGGTTTGTAAACATAGTTTACCCGTGCTGTTGTGTCTATGGAGATCCTCCCAGAGAATGAGCTTCTGACAATCCGGCTGCGAACCCGGATTAAAGCCATTTTCCCTCAATTTCATCTTGTTCTTCTAAAAATCACAGAATGGATCATTGTTTGTGAAATGGAAATCCTTATCTGCAGATTGAGCGACAGGGCCTTGTGTCGCTCTCTGCGGTCTGGAGAAGAAATCTGGCAACCGGGAAAATGTTCACAGTGTGAAGAGATAGACTGAGACTCCCCAGAGCAGGAAGATGTGACTGTTCAAAGTTTCCATTAACAGCAAAAAGATTAGCATTATCACGGCAGCACCATTAACTGTGATCTACACAGTGAATAGACACTGTCCTGACATTACCTGACTGCTTTCACGGAGGATGTTTGTACTCGGCTGGACTCGAGCCCTGCGTAGCAACAGTGTTTGTCCTGGCAACAAACGTTATGAGGACAAAGTTCAGCCTTCAAGACGCTCAGAACTTCGCTGCTTGGGGATGTGCATCAACTTCTCACATGGAATTGATATTTAATGGAGCAGGTACGTGGATAAATCAATAAAGGTTGGTATAGTCAGCCAAGTTGTAATAAAATTGCTCTCACACGTCAGAGTTGGCCGCATGCTGAACGGAGGTTTTGATTACATGGCTGCAGGTGACGGGTGGGTTTCAGTAAATCATAAAACATTTACATTAAAACAGACGGCCGGCTTGGCACATTGGAGCCCATTGGCTTTGGTGATTGGGTTAATGTTAGCAGCGGACCACTGGTGACCCGGCTCCAGCAGTCTCATCACGCCTGTCACTGTAGTTAGATGAAAGCTTAAAATCAATACTAAGCGAGTCTGAAGAGCATAAATAAATAAAAGGGGGAAAATAAATAAATAAGCAGCACAATAATTACAACTCGTACAATAGATTTTATATAATGGGATTTCTGTGGTATTTTGAAAACAGAGGCGGTGATTGTATATACATCCATAACCAGTGTGTCCCCACAACAGCCCACAACAAACCATAAAGAATCTCCTTCTCCCTCCTGCACCGTGAGAAGCTCTTACTTTTTCCAGGCATCTCATTTGCTATCTGGATTTACAGTAACTCAGTAAAAGGTCTCATGCTCCAGACCCGAGACTGAACTGAATTGCAATGAGCTTGTGCTCGACAAAATGGGAAGCTAATTGCCTTAGCCTGCACATGCCCGCTGAATCAGATAATTGCAGAATGTGCCGTATGATAAAAGGCTACATTGATTTGTGAATATGGATGAGGTCACGTCCAGCAGGAGTGAAAGGTCCACACTGGAGGCTGCAGAGGTTCAATTGATATGTCACTGTTGTGCATACAGTGGTTACAATACAGGAAAACATTTGCATTTCTTGTTGTTGATGTTAATTCAATATTTGGGGATTTGAAATATTGGTGGGATAATTGGGACCAATGAGATCAGGCCCATTGATCAATTTTCACTATTTTCTGCAATCACTTTGATTTCATCAATTAAATGATTATTTGAAGAAAATATTTATCAGATTAAACGATTATGAAAACTAGAACTCACACTCACCTCCCCCAAGGCCCAACTTTCTTTCATCAAGATGCATGAATTATTCTCTGAGAAATAAGAACATTTTTGAAAAACGTCCTGTCTCTCAATCTTGAAGTGGGGAAAAAAAAGTGCTGTATCTGCCACTTGTTTTGGATATGCACCAAAATGTTATAGTTTCTTCCTTCAGTCATGACCCACCCCTCCACAACATATAATGGAAATCGGACAAGTGTTTTTCCTGCATGAAAACATAATCTCCTTGGTGGAGCTAATAAATGTGTACTTGTGAACTGTATGATATGGGTGTACAGAAATTATAAATGATAGTATTTTCGAAATATACAATAATCGAACCTCTCTTTGTGTTTCTGTTGACATGTAGTTTTTTTAAAGTAACCAATATATGAATTTATATGCATAGCCCCTACTTTGTTAACCGTATATTGTATTAATATAAATCCCCTGTAAAAGGTTTGCTAACTGCTCAGTTAGTGTCAGGCTGCGCAGGAGCACGTGCTGCAGATCCATAATCAATCCTGACTCTAATGACCGTGGATGTTGTGGTGATTAGTGCTTTTCCCTCCCAGATGAAACCTGCCTCCACAGCAGATGGAGTTACTGCAGCCGGGGGAGGCTTCAGCTCCTGTTTAAACAAATTAGCCGACGGCGAAACCTTGAATATTTTACGCTTGACTGCTCGGACGTGTTCATAAAATCATCCATATCAATGTTCCTGAGCCCGAGCTGCTCTGCTGGTTCTACCAGATGGCTGCGCTCGGTCAAAGCAGGACCAGATGAATGAGGCCAGAGTTGTGTTGGTTTAACAGGGGGGGGGGTTATAATGAGCACTTTTCCTCAGTAAAAGGTTCCTGCTAACATTACAGTTATTTACAGAAGAAAGATGTGTATGATGTCAGAGAGCAAACAGCTTTTTATATGTTATCACTCCTCATTGATCTAAACAGATTGTATAACAGCTGTTTGCACAAAGTGAGTAGCTTTGTCATTTGGCTGGAGATGTGTCATGTGCTGTTAAAATGTCGGCTTTAGCCCTGCACAACTTTCAGTTTTTTAAAGATCATTTGAACTGGGAGTAAAGCATAGATGTTGAAATAGAAGGTGGGAACATCTGTAAGATGGGGCTGCAACCCGGAGCATAAAATCTTTTATTGTTCATTTGTTCAAAGAACGTTTCAAGCAAGCTCTGTATTAATGGATGAAATCAATGTTAACTAGCTTATAATGACTGTATAAAGTGTTTTATGATCTCAGCAGGATTACGCAAAAACTACTGACCTGATAACGTAATGATAGCTTAATGGTAACAGATTTAATAGAAACTGATGGAAGGAGGGGGAAAGGAGAACTCTTACATTTTGCCGTGGATCCAGGAGTCTTTATTACTTTCTCTAAGATTGTAGGCGTTGTATTTATTTTCACTGATTTCCCATGGAATGATGCATGAAAATCAGACCACGGGACCAATAGCTATGAGTGAGTGCAATTTGCTGCAGCTTTATTGAGTTCAAGGGGCTGAGAGAGCCGTGTTCAATATGTGCTCTACTGAGTTTCATTCTAGGTTCTTCTTGTCTATAAAAAATTGACAATTTAAAATCCAATTCAGTTTCAAAGAACCATGAAATCTTTAATATATCTTTTCATATTTAAAAGACATGTGATGATGAAGCTGTTTTATTTACGTTCAGGGTCGAGTAATGCTGTTTTCTTGTAAAGTTCACTGGTACCATTAAGGAGCTGTAGATAACACATAGTATCTCAGCCAAGGAGGTTTTAAGGGTTTTCACCATGTCTGCACTTCATTTGTTGGTTTATTTATTCACAGAATCAAACTAAAACACACATTGCCAACAAACTTGAGCCTGAACCCATTAAATTTTGGTGCAGATTAAGCGGCAGACCCAGCATTTTTCTATGATATAAAAATGTTACTATGATTTATGACGATAATCATTGGGATTATCAGAGCATTTCATATTTCTGCTATTGTTCCATCATAAAAACTAGTGTAATGGGACATTATTACATATCATGACACAACAAGCAATTATCAATTCTGGATGTTTAATTCAAACCGTCTGCGGACGGTTTACAAAGGTCAAGTCACGACAACAGACTTGACCTCAATGGCACAGAGCTCAAACATCACGGTGACAGATATGAGGGCAATGGCAATGAGCTCTCAAAAGTACACTCCATTTATACAATCAGATCCCTCCTCTCCACAGTAAAATACATTTGTCCAATCAGCTTCTCTCCATGTCGTTTACAGGAAGACCAGACATTGGTCTCTGGCGGTCTCTTTGAAGTTTGAACAAGATGCTAAACGCATCTTGTTCCAGACCCTTTGAGTTTCTCAGAGATCTCCTGTCTCTGCAGGTCACACCTATTAGCCTTTGAAGCTCCCTGCTGCAGAAGACTTAATTGGCCCCTGTTGAGAAACCTTTTGTTCACACTAGACTGAGAAGGCCACGTCTATAAGGCCCTTCAAGAGTATTATGCATAGTGTTAACTTGACCTAAACTCTGACTATGAGTCTTAAACACAGAAATACATCTTTCAGTAAACTTCTTTCTATATAAATGTAATCTGTTCCATTTAACCATGTCTAAATACAAAATTCCCATCACAATTCCTCCCTTTTTATCAATCTGGGATCAACATCTTTATAACATCTCATCATTTAGATTGGGAATTTTCCAGGATATGTGAATTAAAGAAGTAACACTAGTCTTAGCGCAAAAACAATACAACAGAGTTACACAATTGAAAATGATCAGTTTCTACAAACTTCAATAACGTATTTTACAATTATTAAAATGATGATCATCATATTATCAAAATGTTCACTGTATTGGTGCCACACTTCGTCCTGATCGTGTGTCGAACACCTCCTTGTTGAAGAACATCTTGTTTCAGAGACATCTTGTATGCTCTGACTTTGATGATCAGAAATTTGATGTTGTTCCTGCCAAGCATTCGTGAGCAGGGAAACCATCTCTTTTCCCTTGAATGCTTCTCAGTCGTATAATCATGTGTTGCTGATCTCCTGTTGGTGCGGTTGTGTTCAGCGTGTAGCTCTTCAAATGTGTTGACTCTCCTTGCAACACCTAAAAATTTCAGACTGAAGCTCACACACTGGCACAAAGCACTTCCCGTCCTGTAGATCCACCCCTGGCTCTGGAAATCCTCCTGCGTTGGCCCTCATCTCCAGGTTGACCTCTGCGACCTTCCTGTCATCTGTGTTGAGAGGCATTTGGCTTGCACTCGTTCCATCCGCACGTCCTTAAGCACAATCCAGTCTCCTGGTTTCAGGTCACGCAGTCCTCTCTCCATGGATTTAGATAGAATCTCCTCGTCTGCCTGTGGATTTTAAAGAGTACAGGAAACAGTTTAAAACAATATCTACCAGTTTGTTTTTCAATGTGTTTTTCAATGTGTTTGCTATGTTTGTTTTTTACTTCCTTCTCTCTCCACTGTCCCATCCCTGGCGGGATGTGGCATGATGTTGCCTTGTGTTGATACTCATACTCACCAGTATCCATAAAGCTATACTTATGAATATGTTACCCTTGTCAGCGGACATCCTTTTGAAATCTTCCATCATGGAATGAGTTCTCCGAACAGTATCTGTTTCACCGCTGGAGAATCCTGTTTAGATGTTTGGGAAACACTTCTGCTTGCATAGAAATCATGTCATAAAACAAAACAGTATTAATTTATTTCCCTAACCTACTTTATTTAACTTAATCTTTATTAAACCTCTCTATAAATGATTAAACCGTTTGTTTTGAGGTGGATGTCAATCTTGTAGAATCTGGATGTCTCTATTTTATTTGTAACTCAAATTACATAACTCTGTTAAAAAAGTTTTATTGAATATTATTTAGAGTGTTTCTTGTGTACACCCAATAACCCAATTCATCTATATCCAGCATATGTTACTCCTCTCTCTTGACACACTGACTCCAGTCATGTGTCAATCCAACCTAATGAGAAAACGTACACAGGTTGAACAAAATCATCCATATCCCACATCAAAAAGTCCATCGACCACCAAACAAAACACAGTCTATCAAGACTACTTAATTCCTAAACTAATAAACCCAAATCTGCATTCTAAAAAAAATTTAGTTCGATGTAGTCTTGCTAACCGCTCCTGTAACCCACATTAAATGTCAGTGTTAAGAATCATTCAAATGCCTTCCATGTCCTCTACAGACTGCATACTGTTTGCAACCAGTAACACAGTCAAGGCAAGACAATGGTGTGAAGTCAATCTCATGAATGTCTTCTTCAGCCCAAATCACATGCAGAACCCCCATGCAAACAAGCTATCAGTGTAAATCTTGACACTCTCGCCACTAGCATATTTGCATCTCTTTGGTTCATGCATGTAATGATGGGGACGGTTTTCCTTTGTTTCAAACAGAGTCGTAAAACCCCTCTGTCATTCGTTATCACACTGTGATGCTGAAAACCTGTCATCAAACACTTCAGTTTCACAGTAATCAGCTGTTAACCATTTAAATCTGCTCTACTGATAAAGTTAAGAGTTTCCTAGTTAAAAACTTTCTATTTGTAAATAGTAATGTCTATCATCCAAAACAATACTGTATCATAGCTGAACCTCCTAGCTGTTGAAAAGTGAATGTTATTTTCTCAAGCAAATATCATTGTTACAGCATATGACACTAGTAGAGTCTTATTTCAAAGTATCACACATATCACATTACTCTGTTCTCTCAGAAGCTGCCATTGCTCTGAGACTTGCTTGAAACTTTGCATCTGTTGCTTTTCCCCTAAAGGAAAAAGTTTTTCTGTTTAAACAAAAGATTACTCATATTCCACAAGAAGATTTCAGATATTCTTTTCTATTGCGTCTGCTCTTCTGATCAGACCAAAATCATATATGTGTCCGTTTCACAAACATGATAGTACCTGTTATCAACTCAGAAAAATCAATAATGTTTACAACAAACTAAAAATGTCATTCAATTACATCAAAGAAATACATTTTCATGCAGAAATGTGTTCAGAAACCCCAATGTGATTTAGCATGAAAGAAAATCGTTTGCGATTAACTTTAAACCTTCCTTTTAAAATCTTTTAATTTGATTAAATGTATTTTCTTTTCTTATAGCCAATGTATCTATCAAAAACTACTGAGACAACACCGTATTTACTATTGTAAATGCAACCAAACTTATTTTATCCTTAATTTACTTACTATATAACCTTTTAAACTAAATTTGTCTTACCAAGTGTTTAGATAAATCTAAGTAAATACCATTTGTGCTCTAATTTGATCTCTCCCCTTGCTCTTTGCAAGAGGATGTTAATTTAGAGGTGAGAAATTTGTCTCGGATCATCCATTGATACGCTTGTGTCAGATCCCCCTTTCTCGTTTAAATAAATGCAGATGTTATTCAACTCTGTCTTCCACTACTGCCCTGCTGTTTTAAAATTTAGCATACTATTCTATCTTCCCCCTAAATTTTACCCAGCAGTAAAGTGACAACAGAGATAAATGTTTGTCTTGCATTTAGCCTCTAACCACATTATTAAACCCCAATGATAAAAATGGATCTATCTACAACTTTTGCATATGTTTTTCTATCATTATGAGCTATATAACATTCATTCTAAAAGTAATATCACACTATTCACACATATTTACTGGTGCTTTTAGTTCCTGAACCTAAAAATAGATTTAATTTGTGTGTTTTTAGCAATTAGTTTTATTGATTTCTAATTTAACTATAATAATGTTAACCATATGCTTTATGTGTAACATTAATTCACATGGTGTCTGCAGCTGTGTTCTTACTTATATGAAGTTTTGTTGAACTTCTCTCTCTCCATCATGGTCTGCTCTTGATGGCTGCTCTGTCTCCATGATCTCCCTCTCAGTGGAAATGTATCCAGATCAGAACCTATTTGGAGAGACTGATACCTGGAGATTATTTCGGTTACTTCCTTCTGTATACTGTCTCTTATGTTGACTTCAGTCAACCAACACTCAAATGCTCTCCAGTCTGGCACAAATAGCTCCACATCTCTCCCTCTTGTTGCTTCTTTGCTTCGTTCTTGTTCAATGAGCAATTTGATCTTAAGTTGCTTCAACTGATTTAAAGTTATGTTCCCTGTGTTTGGAAAATCATAGTTTTTTACCCACAAGCCAAACTGTGTAACACTATAATGACCATACTTCAGAACCATATCTTGAACTGTAGGAGAAGAAATCTGTGGTAAATTCATCTCTGTAATGGTTGTTTATCAATTTAAACTCTGATTTATTCAGTAGAATACGAATCTTTTGGGAATTTAAGTTCTACTGATATGGAAAAGACCCTAATGTTTCAGAATTAATTTCTAAAGCCAATAATTTTCCTATTTCTTAAAAAACGTCTATTTTCAAATTCGTTTTAAGATTGATCTGAATCTTTTTCTTTTTCTTTTGATATAAGCCTTTAAAACTTACACATATATCCCAAATATGATTGAAATTATACTCACCTTATTCCAGTGTTGAGAATTCCAAGAAATCCTCTCTCACTCACTCCTCACTTTTTCTTTTTCAGCTGTAATTCTCAGATTAGTCTCATCAAATCATGCATGTTACTTGTATCAAATCATCAACATTTGTGTAACGTTGACAGTAACCTTTCACCTTCAAAACACTTTTTAAGAGACAATGAGAAAAACCCCTTCAGTTATAATATTGCCACTGTAATCACCTCTTGTAATTACTAAGTTTTAATTTTAATTCCTCTAATACAATTCTAAAACTCTGCATGAATCAAATCGCCTTAGAGAAAACTTAATTTCACATTTCTCTTAAACAAGACACATGCAGGTATAAAATGTATGGGAATTTATCAGATTTTTCAACAGATAGCTATGCTGAGACGATACAGACCTGGCCTAGGTCTCTCTGTCACAGCTTTTCCTCCATTTCAAAATAATAATACTATGATATATTTATATTCTACTCTTCTGCTTGTTTACAATAACTATGAGCATGCCGCAGCGCCCAATATTAAAGTAATTTAGCATTAAACTCTTTCGCTAAACCCTGTTTAACATTTTGATCTTTTTTTGAAAAGAATCTTAACCTATTAAGCTTATTGTGAATCCTATACCGGTCTCTAAGACCTCCTTAGTATATACACGTCTGTAACTCACTTCCCTGAATGAGTGAATTTCTTTGGACCTTTTTCCTTAAAAGATCTAAAAACAAGAATTATACTTTACCAGAATGAAACTGCTTGCCTGTCCCAGTCGGTTCTTTAGCCCACCTCAGTGAGCACTCCGGATTCTCAGAACATCAGGCCCACTGAAATAATAAAGGTTTAGTTCCAAACGTACTGCCCCGGCGCAATTACCTACCCTCAGCACCGAGAGCCAGAGTCGCTCACGTGGATGTCACTGCCAACAACAGCCAAATGTAATGGAAAAATTATTACATATCATGACACAACAAGCAATTATCAATTCTGGATGTTTAATTCAAACCGTCTGCGGACGGTTTACAAAGGTCAAGTCACGACAACAGACTTGACCTCAATGGCACAGAGCTCAAACATCACGGTGACAGATATGAGGGCAATGGCAATGAGCTCTCAAAAGTACACTCCATTTATACAATCAGATCCCTCCTCTCCACAGTAAAATACATTTGTCCAATCAGCTTCTCTCCATGTCGTTTACAGGAAGACCAGACATTGGTCTCTGGCGGTCTCTTTGAAGTTTGAACAAGATGCTAAACGCATCTTGTTCCAGACCCTTTGAGTTTCTCAGAGATCTCCTGTCTCTGCAGGTCACACCTATTAGCCTTTGAAGCTCCCTGCTGCAGAAGACTTAATTGGCCCCTGTTGAGAAACCTTTTGTTCACACTAGACTGAGAAGGCCACGTCTATAAGGCCCTTCAAGAGTATTATGCATAGTGTTAACTTGACCTAAACTCTGACTATGAGTCTTAAACACAGAAATACATCTTTCAGTAAACTTCTTTCTATATAAATGTAATCTGTTCCATTTAACCATGTCTAAATACAAAATTCCCATCACACTAGACAATCATGTGAAGGATTGCTCAGCCATGGCTGATGTCTGCGATCTACTGAGTGTCATTCTAGTTATAAAAAAATGCATCATACTGGCCTTGCATTTGACTTCCACTGACAAATGGTTCGTTTGTGACATGACACATAATATATTGCTGACAGTATTGCATGTATCAGTACAGTGACTGATGGGGATGGTGTCTACAATGGCTTCCTGTGGCCTCTGAGTCATTAACTCTATGTTTCAGAGGTCATGACGGTCAATGTCAGTGTGGCCTGCAAAGGCAAGACAGACAGAGATCGGACGTGGCCGACCAAAGGGAATTACGGTTAATTAAATACTGCCAGAGTACTGTCACAGATAATTAAATGTCATGTGCGGTCATGTTTATATCAGACCTTATGTGAAATATTGTACTTTAAATTAACAGCTGTGTGTAGTATCTGAGTCAAGATCCCATAAATTACCAGCAGTTTTGACCAGTTCAGCAACAAAAGTTGCATTTTAATCACAAGCGCAGAAGAAAATTAAACTCCTCTTAGTGTATAAATACTTAGCCAACAATCATCAAACCTGCAGTGTCACCATTTCAGAGCCTATGGTGACACTTTCCCCCAGACTAAGCATTGACGCCTCCATCGTCAAAATGCAGGATGCAGAAGTTAATGATTTATAAATCATGAAAGTAATGTCCCACTTTTGTGTGACGTTTGCTGACTGATATTTTTTCCAAATGAGACGCTGCGTCATCAAAATGACAAAATAAATGCAGTGACCATTCTAACCCGTTCTCCCACCCGCTTCCCTGCGAGTCGATACATCCCTGCAGGTGTTATTAATAAAGTGTTCCAATCGAAAAAGGGACCATAGCCAGAAATCGGTGTCGGCACCGTCAATGAGAACAATTGATATTTATAGTCTAAATGAAGACTTTGTGAAGTCGAAAAACTAGTGAAAGATCAATGTCATGAACACAAGAGAGAAGTTCCCACTCCAGCCCACTGACATGTGCAGTGGTTGGCACGGAGCATAAGGACATTGTTAATTATCGCAGAGAAAATCTCTTCAACTGACAATCACTGTCACTCAGAGTGAAGTGTGAGTATGAAGTTCTGTGTAAGTGGGTAAATGTTAAGCCGATGTGTGGTTTGGGGTGAGGGTTTGTCTCTGGAGGATAAGAGATGGCATTTGTCTTTTCATGAGGACATTCTTCCGTTTCAGTCAGTTTTTGTATACAGCACTTTGAACCGTTTTTGTAGGAGATGTTGCTTTAAAATTTGATTAGGATTTTGATTTCTCAGAGGCAGAGCTGTTTCCTAGATGCCTTCTCAGAGATAAATCAAAGAATATACAGAGACAAACAGCTGAGTTTTCCACAATGAGCAAAAAATGAGCTAAATGGGGAAAATACCCAGTCAGTCCTGAAAAGGTAGTCGAGTTGTGAGTGATAGGAAACAATCAAGAAGCTAATGCAGCTGACTTTGACACCCAGTCCATACTACTACACAGCCCTGGAGTTTTAAACTAACAACGTAGCCATCAGCAGTTTGAAACTTCTCCTTTTTAGCTGCTTGTAATCTCCCAGAGTGGTGTGGACCCCAGGCATGAGCGTGGCCAATGATTTATTTTAAAACTAAAATTTAGTGGTGTGGAGAGGAAGCGAGGAAGCTATGAATGAAGGACGAGAGGAAGAGGTTCCAACAAGCATTTTCCAATCTGATAACTGGAGGCTTTATCATTTATAATCCGTCACATCTAACCACAAGCTTTTAGTCACTGTTTCCTACTGATGTAATTTGTTCAGAAAGCCCTGCTCATGAAAGGAAGACGGACCTGATGAGACTTTCCTAACATTCCTGCTGGTGAGAGCATCTTAAGGACGGAAGTCATCCTGAGGCTCCGGATCTGGTGGTTTAGGCCCAGATGAAGGGTGCTTGGGGACTGGCAGGATGCTGAGTGTGAGCCAGTGCACGAGGCACTGTCCTCTGTGTGGCTCTCAAGCCTCCTGCTGCCCCAGAAGAAGGGAGAAGTGTGATGTCTTCTCCACCTTACCTGGGCTGTGTGGTGCGGTCCATGCTGCGAGGCTTTTAATTTTTTCCTCCTCGTGCTACTTTTCCACATTGTCCCAATCAGCCTAATGTGAATGATATCAAGTCAACATAAAGTCAATGAGAAAATTAACTTTTACAAGTACAAATATGTGATAGTCACTTCCACTAGATGTCAGATTAACACCTGAACAAATGCTTCAGTCTCACCTTCGGCCTCTTCAGCCACAGCTCCCCTTCACTTCACGTTCTCAGCGAGGTGTAGCAAAACCTGACAACTCAGAACCAGGAGAATCCATCCAGGAGCTGTGGACACGATGAAGAATAAATGTAAAATCAGGGACTGAGCTATGCCACCAGTGTGGTTAAAGAATACTGAAACGATTAGTAAAGTTGTGGATCCTCAAACCTAATCAGTGAACTGAATGTTTCCATTAAGTTCTGCAGAGTTGAGGGGATTAGCAGCTGGGACATCTTTCTGTGAGTTTATCCCAACAACCAACATCTTCACACACCCCCCCCCCCCCCCCCCCCCATGAAATCCAATGTTCAAGTTAAAGTATTGGTTGTAGCAGCTTTGGATACATAATAAGTGTAGGTTCTCTCAGCAGTTTGGTATTGACTTGATGATAATAAGCTGATAATCATATTCAATGCAGAGTGTGGCAAAAGCATATGGCAGGTGCAGCAAATGGATAATACGTGAAGCATGTTAGAAGCAGCAGTATATTAAACAGTCAGTTTGCATATAGCAGCAGCAGCTGCAGCAAAAACATGTACCAAGATAATTGGTTTTCATCCGACACAGGCGTCTGTGTTTGCTCCTGGGGAAATTCTGCCGTGTAGCTTGACCAAATTGCAAATAATTGGACATGATAGGAGTTCCTTCAAAGGGCGGCCAGAAACTCAAAGGGGCTGTTCAGTCTTTTGATTTCTCTTTAATATCTTGCACATCACACAGCAGAATATTTCCGCGAGTCTTTTTACAGAGAGAATGGATGATGGATGGATGATTAAATTGGAACTTCGAATAAATCATCCCACCTCTTAATCAACAGCCGAGGTTAGAGAGCTCCT
This sequence comes from Limanda limanda, assembly GCF_963576545.1. Lineage (NCBI taxonomy): Eukaryota > Metazoa > Chordata > Actinopteri > Pleuronectiformes > Pleuronectidae > Limanda > Limanda limanda. The sequence continues at coordinate 13,156,313 of NC_083644.1, read as the reverse complement.
GTGAAGCATTGTTATATTTCCTGCACATCAAATGCTCATAAGGGAACCCGGCAGCAGTAACATTCACCGGTGAAACACCAGAGCAGGGTCAGACGTGCTCGCTCCCATCTGTACGAAGTGAGAGAGCTGCTTGAGGAAACTGTTATTACAGAGCGAGTTCAGATCAAACAAGAATAATGGAGAGGTAGCGAAGGATATTCGGTGCAGCTCAGATGTCTGCTGCAGCCGCAAGCATTTGATGAATTTCTGACACAGTCTGATTGACCACAGGCCCTCTCAAGCCATGGAGGAGGCGTGATGTGAAATAATTCTCCGGTTTCATCTAAACTCCAGACGTGGTGGTGGAAAGAGCCAGAGATAATGGATTTTCTGCCACAACACACAAATGCAATGCCTTGTTTCACGGACACCTAGCAGATATTTCCGCTCAGAATGATAGTTCCTTTTAGGCTATAGGGTTGTACGAATGAATCTCATTAAGTATCAGTCAAGAAAGTGAAACTGAATGAAGTGTTTAAAATGGTTTACAGATGACAGTTAAATGTCAATTCAAGAAAGTGAAACTGAAGAGGCTGTCATCAACAACGGGACAATGATTCAACGCAGAGCTCAAAATCCACCATGAGCAAGTCCAAGAAACACTCTGAATGGAACGACCCATATTTGCTTTAACATCTCTGAAAATAGACCTTGATGAGACATGAGGTTTGTGCAAGACGGCCTGAAATATCTCTGAACTTGAACTGATCTGCAGAAAGACTGGATCAAAATTACCCGTTGCTGTCAGGATCACGTTGTGTTCACCATTGCTGTTCCTTCCTTGTTCATAACATTTTCTGCAACTAAGGAAATAATTGCAGAGAGCGATCTGCTTCCTGTTTACGCATCACATGTATGACCAGTATATGTTAATGAGCATGTCATGTGCATAATTAAATGTGTGAATGGGATTATTTGTAAAACTAAAATGATCACCAGGATGGAGACCATTTTCGTTTTGAAAACTTATCAGGCTGGACGTAGCTTTTGAGCCTACTCACTAGGTGTAGCCTGATTGTTGAAGCTGCCATGGTCAAACAGAAAAAACAACTAAAAAACAAAAAAGATGGCAGGTTATTTGGTGGTCATGCATTAAAAACCATATATATATATATGAGCCGTGTTATATATATATATATATATGTATATAGACGATATATACAGATGGATGATGCATCTTCATTTCCACCCACTATGCCGAAATTAAGCCAACAAATACCAGATACATATGCTGCCGTCTTGTGCTGATCATGTCATTTAGAACCGGCTGTCGGGCAGTAGTGATCAGGGGATGGTGAGTCAGTCTCAGCTGTCAATCAAGACATTGCACCCCTTTTATATGGCATCAAACTTACAGTGTGATAATAACAAGCAGTCACGTCCTAATTTATATACAGTCTATGTATAAGCCTCAGAGAACAGTTCGTGTGTGAGGGGCAGTTGGCGAGGTCACAACTTCACTACAACCGCTGCAACTCTCGAGCAGTTTTTCTGCCAACTTTGTTTAATCCAATTGACTACTTGGGAAGTCCCAGACGTTTGACCTCTTGTTGGTTTGTTAACACCTTTCGATTCGCTGAGGTCACGATAACTCTTTTGACCCGCCCAGTCATCATGTGAGTGGTTAGGGTCACATGAGCCGTGTTAAGTTGCCCGGGGAAGGATCTCAAGACTTCATTGTAAGTGTCTGATAAGTGGTGCATTGTAAGTGTCTGATAAGTGGTGCATTGTAAGTGTGTGATAAGTAGTGCATTGTAAGGGACTGATGAGTAGAGTTAAAACTGAAGAAGCCTTTTGGATTAGAGGTGGAACATCTTCAGGGACCGTAAGCGAGTCCAATTGCCTTTGTTCTCCGATTACGATGCCTTTGGTGTCAGAATACCATTATCAGAATTAGAAGATAGGAGAAAATGAATACTTTTTAAAATTATTTCCCCTCAAATTACTTGAATATAAATGCTTTGGGCAAAGAGCATAGACATGTAATGTTAAAAGTTATTTAATTCTTATTCATTTTTAAAATTTAACACAGGGTTACCACAGAGTTCAGTCAACACACAAACCTCTGCAGTAGTATTTTTAACAAACTTTTTATGTAGTGTTATGGCAGGCTTCATTTGCATTACATCGCCTGTGGGAATCCAACAGCAGCACCCTGCAGTAAAGCCACGTCAGGCCACACAACCTGTTGATCTGAGATACAGTGGGTGTTTGTTTTTGTTTTTTTGGGGGGGTGGGTGTACAAACTCCCATGTGTCCTCATGCCACTTGTCTGCAAACAAGACCTAACAGCTGATTTAGAAGTTGAAATGATCTACCTCAAGCATGTACATAAAGACCGATTTCTAAGAATAGTGACGTGTTTATTTATAGCCTACATATCGTATCCAGTCTTGGCTAAATAGCCATGGGTTGAAAAGGTCACATAGTGACAACTAAAGGGAGAAGGCTTAGGGGCAACGTATAAAACTGATTTACTGGACAGTTGCACTTAAAGTTTAAGATTGTGGTAAAATGAGATACTGTTGCGATTTCTCTCAGTAAATTGTTTCGCCTGGACCTGAAAAGACGGACAAGATTTACTGTTACAAACTTGAATGTTAGGAATTTGCAGATTGAGTAACAAAGGATCCGAACCAAAAACTGTGGAGGAAGCCAGGTGAATCTGAAAATATAGAGCGAGTTCAAGAATTTCTTCATTAGAAAGAGAAGATCTATTTGAATTTGGTTCCAGAACTTGCGAAGGCAAGGCAGGAGGACGTGGCAAGAAGCAGGTGAACCTGAGACATACTAGACAAGAGTTACCGACTAACAAAGCACTGCATATTTCATACTGTCAGAGAAGACGCCAAAGTTTCTTGGCTTTCACAAGTGAGAAGAATGCTACCTAGATCAATTGGTCGTCATAGGAGGAATACGAAAATTGGTTCAATTCCAACATGAGTCCCAGAGGTAGGGACAACTGAAGCATCTGAGGAAGACTGGACGGAAGAACCAGGCTTTTATCCATTGACTCCTAAAGAAGATGGACAAAATGATGAATCTCCAAAAGTGGCTTCAGTACAGGTCATAAGTAGAGTACATGTCAAATAATATTTGGGACAATTCCTATCAAACAAATGCATGTTCAAGTTGCTTTTAATTAGTTATATGATGGGGAGAATGGGCTCATGATTGACAGCTTAGACTCGTGATTGGTCAAGCATGTGTATGGGGGGAACCTTGATACTGGGGTTCCATGCTAAATCGCTATGGCACAGCCTCTGTCTCCAAATGACTATCTGGGATAATTTGCCTTCATTTCTGGATAGTGGAAGGTATCTATTGATCCTGCAGCAGGTGTGAGTCTACACGTTGACTGAAGGTTTGCGGTGGAACAAGCAGCAAGAGCAGACCATTCCCAGCAGATATACACCTACTGTAAACTGAGGGAATAACAGCCAATAAGGGGCAGACAGGGAGCAAAAGAGCAAAGTAAAAGAGGATTTCTCCATAACCCTAACAAATACACTACTGTCCTTTATGAGAATTTACTGCATGCTTTTACTCAAAGAACCCTGTGTTTGATGATATATTACAACTTAAAGAACCTTATTTCAACCTGAAACAGAAAGGAAAGGGAAAAGCAGGTTAAGCCCCCAATTTATTTCACTCTCATTCTGAACAATTTGTGGATCAAGTGATCTGGGAATATGCTTCATCTGGCCCGTAACAAACCACTGCTCCACTCGACCTGAAGAATAAGCAGCACTCTTAATGGCATTGTAAATCGGTGTTGTCAAATGTTGTCAAGAATGCAGATTCAGCATTAATGGGTTGTGTCGTCCATCTTTGTAAAGTGGCTCTTTCTCATCGTTATGCCCACACAGTAAATAACTCTTTGTGTAGCAGGAATCGATCAAAATCTAAAAGAGTCACCAGGTTAATGTGGAGAATGCATCACGTGGAATGTTTATTATTGTAGTGGGATAAGATCAATGGTAGTCATGGTACTATCAGTATCAACTCACATAGTTTTGTTAGGGCATCACAAGTTGCACTGCAAAATATTGATTTACATTATTTTGTGTCGATGAACATCTTATCATTTAGGACATCAATACAAACAGTGTTTTGTTTGTATTGAACAATAAACCAAAAGCACATCGATCCAATCATTGAATTAAAATGACGGACTGTTTTCAAATGTTCTTTGTTTAATGTTTGTGCTTGCAGTTGGAAATGATTGTACAAATAATGACCTGTGGAGTTGGTTTAGGTTTGAACTCGGGTTGATGAACCCTGTGATAGAAGTACACACCACATTCTCAGATCAGAGAGTCTGCTGGGAAATCTTACCTTGACTTCTGTCAGAATTAATCCGTTTCAGCGCACATTTCACTGAACCACTGAGGTACAATATATGAAACTGAATTAAAATGATTTGTAGTTGATGAAAAAGAAAACTGAAAAATGCTTATGTTGGGTTTTCGAGAACTTTTTTCATGGAGCCCCACCCTCTCAAACAGCAAATTCAGCCCCAGTGAAAGACCTCATAACTCAGATTTGCCCTCCGGGTCCAGATATTCAGGTTTATGCTGCTGACTCAATTCTTATGAACCCAAGCCAGAGACTGGGACCTTCACAGCTCTGTCAGGCCCATAGACTGTATATAAAGATGAATGACATCAACCTGATTGCTCACGGTGGCTTGCTGCAGTAAAGCTCATTAACCCTGCCCTCTCCACGTTAGTGGATGGGACTTGTGCCACACTTAATAGTCAAATTACATGTTCAAATGGTTTCTGCCATCTTAATAGTGCTTATCAAACTGCTGGATGTATGTATTAATAACATTTTAAAATTCTTTTTAAGGCTTATGAAAAATGTCATGATTGACAGCTGAGACTGAGTGCTGGTTGGTCGAGCATGTACAGTATAAGGGTAGGATTTTGATGCTGGCTCCAAATGACTTCAAAAGGGCAACTCATCCATCTTCATATAGAGGCTATGGTTTACCCAATTTTAAATTATAAATTAAGGTTTCAATCCAACGCTGATCCACAGAACAACACGATTCCCAAACAATAATGTTGGATAAAACCTCAACTACATGTTATGAAAAACATCTTCGATCTGGGAATTGTTTTTAAATGGCTCTCTCTCTATTATATCTGATCATGGAAAAAATTTTATATTTTCAGTAAGTTAGACTGAGGTAGAGTGGCAAAAAGAAAATAATCGAATTAACACTTTTAAGCTTCATTTCTGAGAAACCATGGGAATATAATGTGAAATCGGTAAATTGGACACAGAGGACCCACCTTGGTCGATCTGTTATGTTTAACACCAAAGGGACTATGTGGGAAAACGATCAAACGTTAACAAGTCTTGCTTCCTCTAAACAGATTTACTGAAGCTCAGGCTCAGATGTCGTGCATCCTGCACCAAACACATGTGATCTATTCTTCAAACAGTTGCAGTTTGTGCGTCAAGTTTTTGAAAACATCTGCCTCTCACCTTACTACTTACTATGATTTCATGCATTAGGCATTATATTGGATATTGCAAATAATAGGTCAATTCCTATGGAACATATAATTAGTTTTGCAGAGAAAATCTCTTCCCCTAAAGAGCAGGTGTAAACAGCACATATAGGACCTTTCACAAACTACAGGGAAAGTTGTTGGAGAAAAGAACTATGTGTTGGTCGGGTCGGTATTAGCTCATCGTCCAGTACAATCATGGAACATACAGCTTGTCTAAAATTCTGCCTTACATTACTAAATTACTTTTTTTTTTAAACCTTAAAATAAATTTGATGATTACTTATAATCATGAAAATGCAATCCGTAAATTGCCACAGCTCTCCCACCAAATGTTTGGTGCTAGCTCTTGGTTTCAGAGACGGGGGATGTTGACATTCTTTAGCTGTTGGTTTGGATTAGCTTTTTATCAAATCCAAAATGTCCTCTGTTGTTAATATATTTGTTAGGGGCAGCAGATGCAGCCAGTCAGTGTCCATGTGTTTCATTACTTGCCGTGTTGTTGTGTTTGTTGGGATGTCTGTGCTCTCTGCACTCGTGTGAATTTAATGTGTCTCCACGTTGTACTGAGGATCAAATTATTTTTTATGGATTCACTTTGAGTTGTGATTTTATTTTATTTGATGATTTTTCATGCCCGACCAATTCCTCACACAAAACATACACCATTTTGTGTTGCATGGACTTAAATCACGCAGATGTGTGTCTGTGAATGTTTTTACTGTACTGACCCATCAAAGAGGCCACAATAAATCTGCAGCAACACATACTCGCTGACGGAAAGGGGACAGGCCTGAGAGTCCCGTGCACAGATGTTTCATCTAATCGGGACCATACTGTTTCTTTCTATGTAAACATAAATCCAATTTTAAATGCCAACAGATTTAAAAAATCTAATAAAAATAGAAGATAAATTTGGGAGCCAGTGAAGCGCTAAAGCAAAACTGGCAATTAAATAGGCTTTGAGTCAGTTTCATTACTGCCAATGTTCGAAATGAAAGATGTTAAATTATGATTACATCAGTTCAAGACTGAAAAAGCTCTGTCATAGTTTTCAATCATTTAGTGACACTTTTATATCAGCCTTTTATTTTCATTGCCGGATCTGCAGCAGGAAACAGTTATGGGTTCACATTAATTTGTACAAACTGCTGTAATCACTGGCCACAACACAGTGGCATAAAACAACACAAGCCCCAATGGTCGGCAGTTACATTTAAAAGTGAAATGAGCGGAATCTCGTTCGACCCAAACAGGTGAAGTCTGAGCCAGAGGGCACAGAAGCAATAAAGATTGTTCTTCCACTTAATGGTTTTGTTTTCCAAAGACTTTGTTCTTCCAAAATGTACAGTTTTAACCATCAAGGTTAAAATTCAGGAACATTTCAATCCAATCAGTCTCACTACAATGTCGTAAAAAACATAAAAAAATGCCCTTAGTGCCAGGAAGAAGCAGTTGTCTTAAGAGAAAGTATAACCACTGAAATGTGAAAAAACAAGGATGCTATTAGACCTGGTCTTTTCACAATGAAGTCTTGAATACCAATGTAGAATTTTGTGCAGCTTGAAAGTTTTTTAAACAACTTTTCAAAGTCATCAGAGACAGAGATCGATCACACTGTCTTGTGTGCTGAGGATCTGGCTCAGTAAACTGTCAGGGCCTGTACAGTCTAAGAAGCAGACTGAGGGAGGCCCACAGATACACGGCTAGGCTACTCTACGGACTGAGATGTTTTAATTGTGAACATCACAGTGTGATATCCACATCATCTTTCAAAACACATCAGATTATTTTTATCCACGTCTTGTGCTCGTTGTTTGTCCAAAACTTTGTTTCAGCTTTATTCCACCACTCCTATTTCAAAGTGTATTAATTTCAAACAACTGAAAATCACTTATCCTATTAATATACTTTTACTAAGCTGTAATCATATCTTGTATATAAAGATTGATGCTGTGTCTCTACTTCCTCCCACTATCTACAAATGAAGCCAAAATGTCCCTAATATGAGCGCTGCCATCTTGTGTCGATTACGCCATTTGGAGCCAGAGTCTGTGCACAAGAAATCTTGGAATTGAAAACACACACTCGACCAAATGTAAGTCTGTCTCAGCTGTCAATCGTAATGTCAATCATAATGTTATGATTGACAGCAAAGTACAAAACTGACAAAGAACAGAAGAAGGAGCAGAAATAAAGCAATTCCCCGTGTGGGAAATGCAGCTACAGGAAACTAATCAGGGATCAGGAGTGCAGTGGTGCATTGACCAGGAAACAGAAAGGGAAATCGTACAGAACTTAGGAGTATTTAACAGGTTTTTGTTGATTTTATGTACAAACTTAATCTCAGTAAATCTATATCTGATCGATGAGGATTTAATCACCTTGCACTGACTGCATTTATATTTACTTAATGACTTACCTTGAATACTCCAAGGATCTGCTCTAAGCCTCCACTGACTTTACAGCTTTATATACTGTAGAACAATTAGAATAGTTTAATATACTGTATATGTACAGAAAATTAATATGAGTTGTTATCTTCATCACTGAGTAAACAGAGCTCTTTAAGAAACTGAGAGGCTTTAACACTATACAACCAGAGAAGAAGTTTCACAAGTAACTCCCACTTTATCTATATGTCCATTTGCAAATACACTGTAGAAAAACAAGCCAAAATCCTTTTTAGCTGTAACTTTGCTTTTATATTCTACTTAATAATATTTAAAACATTTAACATAATTTCTACACACCACACCAATATGCACGCAAGGCTTTTATACTTATTTTACATACATTTTCACATTTTATCTTTAAATTCTGATCCATAATATTTTTATTCTGTTTTGACACTTTGTCTAATCATAAATCTTATTTGCACATTGGTATTGTAGAACAAACAGAAAAGGATCCCTCGCATTTCACTGCACGGATTGTGTGAGCATGGGACAAATAAAACCTTTCAATCCTAATTCTGTTCCGCTCAGTCAATGGCACAGTTTTCTTTCCTCTCAATTCACCAATGTGGCTGAAATATTAAACGATAAACACCCAAGACATTTGTACGCTGTTGGGAATCATTTGTGATCTCGTGTTGCTCACGCTATGACTCATCCTGATGTCTTAACACACATCCTATAAACCTTTTCAGCACGGAAAATGTCAGATAGCAGCAGGTAGAACAACACAAGATAACATCCCCTGCTAGCTTTTCATATGCAGATGCCGCTGCTGCGCCTGGCTCCCTTTGGAGGACGTCCATCAATGTGCTTCTGGTGCAGAGAATGTTTTGTCTCACATGCATCCGTCCATCTAAAGAATCCAGGCCTCTGGGTCTTTGTTACAGTTTAGAAATGGTACAAATCACATACTTTTTAAGATTGTTTCAAGAGGGTCACATGAACTCACATGATTGGGTTCGCATGGCCTTGGCAGAGATGTTGTGCAGTTCAGCTCAGCATCCGGATAATTTTTCTCTTTATATAATACCATCACCAAAAGAGTGGATGTGTCTCTACAGTAATTTTGTGCATCAGAGGATTTAAAAAAAAAAGAACAAGCACTTCTTTGATGGTCCAGTACACAAGGCCAGGCTGTCTTCGCCTTTAAGCTTTGCAAAGCAAAAAAGAGCTGAGTATAATTCAAATTTTGTACAAAGTTAAGTGAAACATCCAAAATCTATTGGTGGCATTTGCTTTAACTGATTATTTTTCTTATTCACACAATAGTTATCTATCAATCTAAGAAAACCAAAAAAGGTGGTGGAAATCTTAACTCCCTAAAATATTACTTTAGTCATAGAAACAGTTCAAAACACAATCAGGGACATTTGGCAGTGATGTTGAAACAAAGACAACAAACCTGACACATCAGAGGAAGAGAATGTTTGACCTGACGTCAAAGATGCTCCTAATGACTCGTTTCCTGGTCGACTAAACTGAAATTTAAATTCAGACGAAAAACAGACCTAACAACAACAGTTACAGCTCAGCATAATGTTATCAGATTCATAGCATCTGTGTAAATCATAGACTCTAAATATAGACAAACAAAGATAGACATATCCTCCCACAGTGCAAAAGTAAAGACAAATTATCTGGGATACGGATTCTGCCAAAGTCTGCACAGTAGTGGTGGGGGTGTGGAGCCGCATTAGCGAGGTCCCGCTGATACACAGGCTCACAAGTCAGTCTCAGACGTCAATCATTAGGTTTGACCCCATCTTTATAGCATGAAAACTCAAATAAACGAATTAAAGCCAAACATATCTGTAAAATTAACACGTGAACATTCACTAGAGTGAAAACTATGTCAAATTTAATTTGTAGCCTGCTTTGACTTTTTAGTTTGGCACATGTCCCATCTGTTAACATGGAGGAGTCAGGGTTTAGGACTTATACTACTGCCAGCCAGCAGGGGGCGTTTGTGATTCTTTGGCTTCACTTTTGTGGAGCTGTGGTGCTGTCAATCTTCATTTACAGACTATGGGTCAACATGCACTTGGGCTAAAAATAATTCTAAACCATGTTAGTTGTACTCTATTCCGTATACTGGTCCAGGGAGTGGGGGGCTGCTGCCCCATCTAGTGCTGGACGCTGCGTTACATCTTAGATGCGAGGACTGTAACACACACAAAAAATTGTCCCTTATTCACTCCCAACCCTTTCAAGATACTATTTACTGGTATAACTTGCTTCATTTCCACATTTTAGAATGTTAATTATTCAAGAGGCCTTTTTCTGACTCCTACTTTGGTTAATCATCACACATAAGAGAGTTGTTGTTGTTAATCTCTGACCCAGTGGTGGGAGGTTTAGAGAAGAAAGATGTTTTACTTTTTAAGTCACCTTGTTTGGAATCCAGTAACCACAGAAACAAAGGTGTTCTAAATATGGATCCTTCAATAAGTACAGCCATCACATTTTATTGATTGACACAACACTGGCCCGAATTTTTCATATCAGACGTCTTTTGTTATGGAAAAACAAGACTTAATACTTTTTTCTTGAGCTTCCAGGAATTATCTTCAAATTGTAAGAGTTTATAAACAGTCGCTCTTCAAACACTTTCACCTGTCATCGTGCTCAACATTACTCATAATGTTTGTGTTAGTGGTCTCTGTATTTGGTGTTATGCAGCTTCACTGGCTGTGAGTCACAACAGTTTGAGTAGCCGAGGGTCAGGCTTATCTGTAATGACGGGAAGGAGGTCATTGTGCGACCCGAGCAGGATGTTTTTTAATTACAGGATTATGAATTTCTAACAGCAGAGACGTGGACTCCGGGGAAACAGATGAAACATCAGATGGAGGAGGACTCAGACAGAGAGAGAAAAGAAGATGTTTTATCTGCTCTGCCCACAACACAAGACACCTCAGAGAGTGAATAATTGATACAATACCTGACCTAGACAAGGCCAGGAGCAGGGAAACATTCCTTCCTGCTGAATGTGCTGAGGCATCCATCTCCTCCATGTTAACACTGACAAGTTATTTCCTTCTTCAGGAGTTACTTTGTTCCACTTTCTAATCTGATAGACTTCTGTTGACCTTCTTTCCTCCTGGGGAAGCAGCACCGACATACACGAGTCATTGATGAGAAACAAGAGGTAATTTCATGCTTCAACTATCACCACGTATGTACACAGCAGACAGTGTGACATGCTGTGCTGATATAGATTTTAGCCCCAAGTAAAAAAACATGTAGTGATATTATCTTGACATGATAAGACTTGCAAAGGCACATCAGATACGGCTACAGAGCAGCTTTACTCAAGTGTCAAGTACGACAACACAAATTAAAAAAAACATCAGAGGGACAATGCCTACACTGTGCATGCTGTATATACCCCATCAGAACTTGTTATTCTTTATGTTGTAAGAATACCATTTCATCATAGGGTTAGGGCTAGGGTTAACCATATGGGTTAGGGTTAGGTTAGCCATATGATTGGTTAAATAAGATGTAGAGTGTGTCTCTATATCGTATTGTTTGCAAAAGTTAATGCATTGGTACATTTTCTGACTTCATAGCGACATCGTGATGATATGATATGATCATTAGTTAATTTTCAATCTTTACAAACCTTAGGTCATATCACTAGTCCTACAGGGATTGCATTTTTTAACTAGAATGTAGCGTGTTTACCTCCACTGAGGCTCAGCAGTCCAATTGTACAGTCTTGTTTATATCAGTCCCCTAAATATTGAATTATTCTCTGAGAAATCTGTGAAAATGTTAAATAATAAACAAATAAATTAAAAAACGATCCCTATGGGCAGGTTAAAGAAAGTGAAACTAATTCCTTGATACGCCAACTGAAAATCCATGTATGCATTGCTGAGTTACACAAACATACAAACAAACACACACACACACGCACACACACGGCTGAAAACACCCTGCAGGCTACAAAGTAGTATGGGAACATAAGCATCTACTGTGCATTGGCACTCACATTAAAATGCTTCTCTCGGACAAGATTAGATTTGCTAAATTAAATTAATTCTTGTGTGGCCTGATGTCGAGCAGTTCACAAACAATTGTATTCTCCTTTTTAAGTGGAAATTTGCAACATCTACATATTTGGGCTGCACATTTCATACAGTCTGTCCCGAACAGTTTGATGCCTTGAGGCTGTTTTCTGTCTTCATGGAGTGAATCCATCTGAACGACCTGCTTATGACTTCAAATGGATTTTCTCGAACCTCATGTTTTATTCATGATATAGACTGGTGTTTTTTAAATGCAGGAGTCCACTTGAGGTACTTTATCTTTTGTTTATTTGCTTTTGCGGTTGGTCAATCACCTAATTTACGCTATAATGTATATTTATAATGTAAATTATAGTGTGCAGCTGCCAGGATGCTTCGTCAGAAGAGCTTACTGATGGTGAAATTGGGTTAAAGTGATCAACCCTTCTAGCGTCCATATAATATCCTTTCATTATTCTATGTAAATCAAGGCAGACTCGAGCCTGTACCTATTCCCTCAGTACATGCACATAACAGCACCTCTCTATATATATATAGTGTTATGCGTGTTATTCATACAATATTTATTCCAGCCTTGTTTGTAGTACATACACTCAAGCACTCTTGACCGTAAGTAACAGGCTTGTTCTATTTTTTGGTTATTAGCTCAAATCAGAAAAGGTTATCATTGTTCAGCTGTAAGTATTTTTTTAATCCTCTTGAATATTGATTCCGTGTAAACAGGTCGAGATACAAATCCCTTTTGAGTCAACAAACTTGACCAGTGACCTTGATTTTTTTCAAATGCAAAAGTTTAAAAAAGAGAAAAAGAAGAAAGTCATTTTCTGAAATGGGACTAGGGAACTTCCCGGGAGTTGACTGATGCAGCGTGACCAAATCCATTCATGCCAAAAATATATGAAGTCGACACAGATGGAAGTCAAATACTGGAAGGATATTTTTATTGGATGCAGATCTGTCTCTCGTGACCTTTTGAAACATTTAATAAGGCTGCAGCAGATACTGTGGGTAGAAGACATGATGTGTACGACTCATTGAGGCTGGAGGAGTTTGGACTGAGCAGCGTTGTTAGAGTCTGCGTCACCTCAACCTGGCATTTAAAGTCAGTACGTGCTTTGATTTGGTAAAAACATTTATTTCTAAAGTGTTCATTTCATCCTTTTGATGAAAACATTTCGAGATACTTTCTGTTCTGCTGGTGCTTTAATGTTGTTCTCTTGTGGCCTGAGCATCATTATTTTTTATGGCACCGGTTTTCAACGGACATAATTCACCCATTATGATTCACATCAATCAGTTCAAATTTACAGCATGTTTTTTTACACGTCTGACCTTGGTTCTGCTCAGTTTGTGGCGTAGATGGGTTTATAAAAAACAACTGCTTTCTGGGTTTCCTTGAATAGCAGCGGAATTGACATTACACAGAATCAATACAGAACTAATTATGTTCTTTCCCTTTTCAGCACAGAGCTGTTAGGAGAAGAATGGCGATCAGTGTTTCTTGTTTCTCAGATTAGACTGTGACAGCCCGCTACAGTTCAATTCGTCCCGCCACAGTTTCATAATGAACCAAAGAATCTCTTACAGATCTATTGATAACATCAAAATAACGTCCAGTGTGGACCTTTTATGCCAGAGACGTTGGAGCTGTTTTCTTGGAGGGGGGTGCTGACTGCTTCACAATATAGACTCTTGCACCGTTTACACTTCTGTCTTGTTGGCTCACTCTGGACAGAGCTGTCCAACACAGTGCTGACTAGACAAAGCTGTTATGGAACCCAACCCAAGGCTTTCATTTTAAATATCAAGTAATTTGAGATGTATACAGCCATTTAGGAAACTAGAAAGCATGTTTGAAAGCAGTCGCTCAGGACAATCCTACTAATGTTCCAACTTGCTTGTGGTTTGTTCATCCATTATCTCCATAAACAGATGCTGCATGTTAATCTACAGATGGTCAAGATTCTGGGGCTGGAAGTCTTCTGGTTTCCGTTTCTAGGAAGCAGGTTGGAGCAGACTTTAGTCGCCTGTAGGTAAACAGTCAGTGTGGAGAGCACAAGAGGTGAAACACATTGACTCACATGCATCAGCTATCATTTAAAAAATGTAGCTGATCAGTGAATGTCGTCTGGACCTAAAACAGCTATAAAAGTATCGCTGTTTGTGTTTTGTGTGAAAAAACGTTAGACTCGTGTGATAAAAGAAACTAGTCGGACTGTAAACAGTGAACAGTGAACAGAGGGAGTCTTTTACCCCAGAGGAGAATTCATGGTTAGAAGATTGGCTGCGGGATCTTAGATTGGTTCATCCGTGGTCTGTCCTGATCAGATCAGCAGGTGCTTCATCTCCTGTCATTCATCTGCCCTCTTTGAGAACATTCTCTCGGCTGTGGCATCACACAAGCTAAGTTGTGACACTCAAGGAAACCGAAAACCAGACAGAGGAGTTCAATGAACTTTTATCTAAAATCATAAATCATTTTTACAGCATTATCATTTTTGGGTGAATAGAGTATCTGTGCTAACAATATGTCAATAGGTTCCGCCCATAACCAAGGGTCAAAGACTTGACCCTGTTTTGATATCCCAATAACAGCTCTTCTGGTTTGTGTTTTCATGTAATGAGCTGCTTTTAATGGAACAATATACAGTTCTATACACATTTTATATTAATACTAATAAATTTGATATATTTAGCAGGTAATTTTGAAACGATACTCTGTCCACTCCATTGTGCGATACCATAGTGAATGATTTCTCTAATGTCACTGATTATGATGCACCTAGGTTTGTAGACCATAGAAAGCTCCTTGGTGAAAATATGCACCTAAGCTCAACAGAAATGGACTGAAGAGTAAATTATAAGTTAGTTTTACGATCTGTAGAAATGCACTCCTCGAGTAACTGGTTTTCATCATCCGTCGGACAATATGAGCGCCTGCGTTTCAATAGGAAGTTTTAAATCTGCAGAAATATAAGTATTATCTGAGGTTTCCCAACAGTCAGTCCTTGAGCCATTGCTCTTCATTTGCCAATGACTAAACACACTTTAGTGATAGTCCCAGTTTTGGAAACAAAGATGTAAACTGTAGTGATTATATTAATGGATATCGCCCCCTAATGAATTACCGGATAACCCCACATGTTTTATTGTTGATCGGAGATAAGACTGGTTTCATATTTGGTCCTAAAGATGAGAGACAGAAAATGTGTTTACCCTTGACATTGTTGTGGAATGACCCTGCTCTATGTGCAGGGTTTTCCAAACAATGAGTCGGACATCTCCAACCTCATTTAAAATGCAGCAGCCAGACTCAAATCCTTCTAATAGTCCATAAGCACTTAATGGTTTTGCTCCTGAGTACATTTGTATATTGCTCACTGATAATAACTCGATCAGGCCTCTCAGATCGTCTTCTTTCTGTTCGAGGAATCATTCCAATAACAATTGTGTGTGTGTGTGCGTGTGTGCATGCACAGGCATAAAGCTAAGCACATTTTGATTCTGTTTAGAAAGGTGCTATATCAAATTATTATTAGAAGTATTAGTAGTAATAATTGTGGTGGAAGTAGAGGGTTTGTGGTTTGTACTTCTGTGTGCTATGTTGTGCTGTACTTTGGTTGTTTGCTTCAAATAACAATGATAATAATAACAGTGGAGTGGAAGTGGTAGATCTGGATCCTGCAGCTCCTGACTCATTAAAACCTGCAGAATTCAGTCACTTTACTAAACACTCACTGGACACTGATGGAGATTTAATCAACTACGAAACAGGTTTATTTACCCTCTCGTTTACCCGCAGTAATTTACATAGACAATAAATCACAGTACATACCATGTTCCTGTTAAAATCTCAGGTCTCCCCTCTCTGCAAACAAACTGGTAATATGGGAGGGAGTTAATGGGTTCAGGGTTGATTCAGTTCACATACAGATTTACGTCATCAAACCACCATCTCCCAGAGATCCTGGCTTACAGGGCTTTACTGTTCAGGTTAAGCATATGGTGCAAGATGCCACAGAAATGCTTTTGCAGGACCAGACCTTGCTGCCTGTTGAATCCACCAAAAGAGGAATTATTTAAGATAAGATACGATTAGAAAGTCCTTTTGTAGTTAATTTAAAACAGCAATGGGGAACATTTGGTCTCTCAAGAGCAAATAAACATCAAAGATGTAACTGTGCTGAGAGAGAGAAAAGAATCTCAACATGTAGCCTGTGATTGATCCTCATTAGTTCAGTTCTCATGGAAGTGTTGATTGGATATAATCTCCTAACACCATTTCAGTGTCTTAATGAGCAATTACCACCTGGTTTAGCTTGAATTTCTATATCTGATAACTGATCAATTGTTGCTGACTGGGTTGTGAAATACAATTATCTTTTTGGCTTATTTTGAAAAAATAAAATGATTATGGGAAGGATGATTTATTTGCTGTGTTGTCATTGAGAAGAATGTGAACCTAGACTACTACTTAGACTAGAGCTCATTAATCAACAAGTTAGTATAAGAACTGTGATTTATGTTACCCCTTACCAATTGTTTAATTCTACTAATTAAATTTACATATACTGCATACCAATCACTGGTTTGACGTGAAGAATTCACTTGAAGTAAGAATATTAACGAAGCGGCAGTCACTTACACTTTATCCACATTCATTATTTGTTGTACTGACATGCTGTTTACAGCTGATGTCACTTTCTGGGAAACCAAAGTAAATATTTCAAACTTCTGCGTCTTACAGCCAAGTTTGGAGTCAGAGTCCATGACACAACATTTTGCCCTCTTGTATTCAAACCCCTTATCTACAAACGTGTGTTCATGAATGTAATCTTTGACTTGAGATGTGATGGAGTGCAGACAGCCTCCAGCCAGGGTTCCTTTTCACTATAATACAAGGGACTGAAAACCCGCACCGGGAGTTACAGGAGCCACTTTGTGTTTACTCTGAAGACTTTAGCCGCAGATTCTGTTGTTTTAACTGGAGATAGCGCGCCATTATTTATCATAGAATGTCATTTTATAGTCATCTGTAGGATAAACAATACATATCCCCTCGTAGCCATCATGACATGACTGCTCATGCATCCTTTTAGATGTTATCAGGGACTGACAAACAGTGAAAACCGGAGCTGAATGATGATGCTCATTAGGAAAGTCAAACCTCACACAGACTACGGTGCAGCAGCTTAGCAGCCGAGTATCAGAGTTAAAATTCGGTCATTATCTCTATTCATTCAAATTGAAATGCATCAACAGAATAACGAACAGAGCGGGGGTTGAGAAAGGTGGAAAGAGTTTGGGAAACGATGCTGGAAAGAAAACCTGCCCACAGAGGAGGTTGAAATTTAGTTCTCAGAGCTTTTCACATTTTCAGACACATGAACAAATTCACGATGGACTATTTACTGGAAAATACAAGATGCAACAAATCAAATCAGCAGTGAAACACACAGAAGAGATGCAGGAAAACATGGCCCAAGTTCAGAAAAGTGGTTTGTCATTCAGCTTTTCAGAAAGGCACGACAGGATAAAGTGTCCTATTTAGAAAGAGCTACACTCTACCTCTGCAGGAAATTGTGTGAAGATAAAAGAACAAAAAAGTTTGGATCCATTCATAAGGCCAGTCAGAGAGAAACCCTGTGGCTACACAATCAATGGGGAGAGAAACACAAATCTGAAGAAACACACAAGGGCGTGTTTCTTCAGACTTCACAGGAATTCTGAAGAATTCCTGTGAATCACTTCACAGGAATTGATGCAACCTCAAATTAACCTTTTATGATCATTACTTTACTTTTAAAGCTTTGTTAAACCCAGTGGTGTAAAATTATCCATTAGCACCTCATGACAACGGGCTAGCACTTCATTGCTTGCAAATAATTAAAATAAAAGTCGGCTACCGTGCCTCATGTTTTACAGGAATGAGCCTGTGATGGATGAATGTTGTCTATTTGTGACATCTACTGGTTATTACAATGCACAGCACATCGTGTGTAACAGACTTTCAGAATCAAATAGTCTGTTGGCCAGTAGTTACTGTGCTAAGAGGTTCTAAATATTACATTGATACTTAACACAGCTAGCACGACCACTGCAGTGTAAAACAAAATATTTGTGTTTAAGTGAGCACGCCCAGGTGAACCAGGGACTGAGACTGGTTGGCAAATCAACTCTCCCTGATTCAAAAGGCAGCAGCTGAGCCTCCAGAGAGAGACAAGGACCGAGACCAGGGCTGGACTGGGAGAACAAAACGGCCCGGGCATTTTTTGGCTCAGACCGGCCCACATAATTAGCCGAGCACATCTGCCATTAAATTGACGTAACTTATGTCTTCTAAATGTCTTAAAGTAGCTCATATTAAAAGTACTTAAGTATCAAAAGTATCTGGTGTTGAAATGTACTTAAGTATCAAAAGTACAAGAACTAAAATAAAGTTTTAGTATAGGTCTATACAGACACAAAACAACCCAAAATGTTTCTCCTCAAGATTTATCTCAACTGACTGAAAAATTACAACAACAATATGCATATAATGTATAATTTTACCAATTTTGAACCTAGATGCTGAGGTTCAAATAGTAATGGACCAGTGCATCTAGAGACAACAAAGAATTAACTATAAACAAGTGCCTCTTGTGTCTGCCCAAGAACATTAATAAACCGCAGTATAACCACTAAAACATTCTGTAAATATCACTAAACATGGACCTCTCATCAGTAGCAAGAGTGATACACAATGCCCCTTATGATAACTCAGCAAAGGGAAACCAGATCTAGGCACACAAAATAAGACACTATCTCTTATCCTATTCTAGAGGAAGTAAAAGTCGTAACAAGATTTCTGAAGGTGAACCTGCGGAGGGATAGACCAACCCCCCCCGACGGCAAACACGCCACCGGGACCTGCACATCTCAGGAGGGAGGGGGCAGCGAGTGAGAGAGCGAGAGAGAGGTGCGCCGTGGGTAGAGGCGTGCGACGCCAACCTCCGCTGCTCAAGTAACGAGCCAGTTTTGGAGAATGTATTGAAAATTGAAAATGCGCGCTCACATGTCTGCCTCCACTCGCTCATCATTGTCGAGTCCTCCTCGCTCGTCTCCCGGCGCACCTGCTGCTGCTGGGCTGGTGAACCCGGCACCACATAGGTCCGTCAGTTTGGCACATTTAGCAGCCTCCACCTCCAGAGACTTCTGCTTTTTTTCCCGATGCTTCTCAGCGCCACCCGGGCGTTTTTTTACTCTTATTATCCATTAAGTTAAGTTTCTGTCTCAGCAGCAGCCAGTCCCGCGACTCCCCCCCCCCCCCCCCCCCCCGCCCCCGGTTTGTATTGTGATTGACAGCACTGTCAGGGCTCTCTGAGCCTGTCAGCCCATGATTGATTGACAATGACAAACAATAGACCAATAATATGTGTCGATGCTGGCAACACACTGCTAGCCCTCTGTAGCCAATTGGCCGGCCCAATTGGAGGGAATTTAGAGAGGAAGAAGAGAAAAAAAACAAAAAAACAACATAGCGGACCAGACCGGCCCACATTGGGTCAACGGCCCACCGGGATTATGCCCGGTATGCCAGATGGCCAGTCCACCCCTGACCGAGACGCACATGAAAGACACAAGAGACAAGACAAGCTGCAGAGCTGCCGGCCAGCAGAATTTGCTGGATTTATGTTTGAAGTTAAGTTTTTGTTTGCACCTGGTGTCTGAATACAGTTTAAAGCCTGAATGGTTTGTGGGGAGACCCCGGTGGCCATTTTTTATGCCACAGTTCAAGGTTCTTTTTGACTGTGAAGGATTTTTACTTTCTTAGTATTAGATTTGGTAATGTTTTTGCATCTCTCCAGATTTGATTGATGAAGTTGTACCTCAACGGATCCATGAGAGAACATCAGCTCCATTAAATGAGCACGTGTTTTAATTATATTCTTTTTAGAAAGTCCTGTGGCAGGAGACCTTTATATCAGTTATTACCAAGAAGATATCTGGTATTTTATTTTGTATCAGGAACATTAAGAAGAATCTGGGGTGGAACCTGACCAGGACCACTCTGTGTGGGGTTTACATGTCCTTCCTTTATCTGTGTGAGTTCTCTCCCTCTTCTTGCTTCCTCCCACCGTCCACAGAAATGCAGGTTAGGTTCACTGTAGACTCCAAATTACCCGTAGGTGTAAATGTGATTTGTCTCTGAGTGCTGTTCCTGAGACAGACTGTCGATCTGTCCATGGTGTGTACCCGCATCTCTCCCAATTTCAGTTCAGCCTCCTTCAGTCCTTTTTCCACTTAAACCCAGCACATGCCAGGTTCCCTACGAGTCCTGTGAGGCAGTGGAGGATGCTGAGTTAACACTTTAGCAAACTGATTCTCTTCTGGTAGAGACTTGAGAGCTGGTCAACTTGAATGCCTGATGCAGAAGCTCCACAGAGATGTTACAAATCAATTACACGCTCGTAGGTAGCAAGAAATTAAAGTTCCAGTGAACCAGAAACTTTAAAAGGGCGATTAGTCTTCGACAGAGCCAGACCCTTCAGTCTCCTAATGGGAAAGTTATTGATGGTTTGGTCTTTAGGGCGGCTGCTCGCTCATTTGATCCACCAGCTCAAACTCCAGTGTGCAGCCCACCACTAAATTGATTGTCGTGCCAACTCGTAATGGTCAGGGACACTGAACTCCACTCGTGTTTGGACAGCTGGATGGTTGAGAGGAAGTGAGACACGCAGAGACTTGTACCGCAAACTCATTTTCAAGGATCAGTCGGTTATTTAAACGACATTGTCCATGAACGGTCTGATCTAAATTAGGTTTTTTAATGAGCGGTGATGCGATGTGGACAAATCCCTGAAAACAAATGAAAAAGTAGGACGGAATTAAGTTTTTGTGATTGGCCCAAATACGTCAAACTCAAATAAAGCTCTTCATTAAATTGTGTTTTTCTGACAAAGCTCTCCTTTTACAGCCTTCAGTTATAAAAAGTAAACCTTGAACATTGTCATTGCGGCTAAAGTTTGCGCCGAATAATGCATGACCCTCATTTAATGGCAAAACCCTGATTAAATTAAAACGTGAGGAATAATATTAATGAATATAATATATGAATTTGGAGACTGGACTGTGTATCCATTCTAAAAAGCAGCCTGAAGAACAGTTTTAATAGATATAATCCAATACACCTTTTGTCAAATTCACTGAATATCTCCTAGCAGTCTAGGAGCTGTCCCTTCTGTCTGTGAGCTGATAACAAATTCTGCCTACACAGCCCTGCTGGGAAATAAGAATTAACAATAACACCTTTCCTGTGACAGGAGGTGTTGATGCACTTGCAAAGTGCAACAGGGAGATGTGGAGAGGGGCCCAAGGGAACGAGAGACTGCAAATCTGGTGAATGGTAATAGATAGAGGTAATTTAAGGATTACAAGGGGGAGGATAAGTCGAAGTCTGCCACCACAACGTGTGGAGTTCTAAAGGGGATTGATTGGCACCGAGGCTGAGACCCCCTGTGACATTAAGGTACATACAGAAACTCTAAATGCTGATGCTGCGATGGCCCACCCCTCAACCAGGATTCTCAACAGCCCAAGATTCATTCTGATGGCAAGTCCTATATGGTAGGGTGACCTTCAACCTGAACGACATGTTCATGCACATTATGGTCTTTCTATCTGCATTTGCATCACTGTGGAGAGAATTATTTTATTGCTAAAACCACAAACCAAGCACCTCTCATCCTCCCAGATGCAGATGGGGCTTTGGTTGCTTGAAATGTCCAGAGTCGGAGCCCTGTCAGTGAGCAGATAGTCAAAGAGCTGCAGGATATTGTAGAAGCTGTCCATCGATTCAGAGGTGTCAAACATCTGACTCTGTCTGTGAGGTCCTCAAACCTTGTACCTCATGGCGAGGAGTCTCCACTGAAACAGGTTAGAAAAATCTAGGGTCTTGTTTTGTTCTAAAGGGGATGGCAGGGTCCCTTATTCCACGACCTGACATTTTCTAGGCTGTGAAGTTAAAAATACAGTGAGGAAGCGAATTCCAAGACTTTAAAATGTCATTTAACAAATTAGACTTCTTTAAAGAAACGGTTCAAATTCTTTTGAAAACATGAATGACATCCGTTCTGAGACAAGTTTTTAAAAATACCTTTACGGAAGCTTTATTTGTCTTTGACCCAAAAACTTGAATATCATGTCAGTCTGAATGAATAAGAATTTTAAAAAGTTCCAAATGAAAACAGAAAACACATAGAAACATAAAAACAAGCAAACCCAGCATGAGATAAATAAGATTTCAACTTGAGTTAAAATAATTATTAAAAACATTGTATTAATTACTAAGCGATAGTAGGATTTGTATTATTTAAGAGGAGCAGGTTTTTCCCTGATAGATGCTGCTTGTGGGCTGATCATGAGGCGCCATGAGTTGATCTGCGGTGTTTAAAGACTTCAGGTACCTCCAGTCTTCAGAAGAAATATCAATTCTTCATTGGATGCTAAGAAAAGGGAGAAAGAAAAATATCTAAATCAACGCTGAGGATTTCAGCAGGATTTTTCGGGAATGACATGTTTTCGTGGAGCGTAGAAAAAGAGGCACAATCCACACTCCTCCTCCTTTCTCATGAAAAAAGGTCTCCTACGACCATGAAAATATAATTAATGGAATTCACCCACAGAGGTTTCAAATGATTAACCATCAGCCAAGTTTGTGACTTAAAACAGACCCCTGGATCAAGAAGCTTGACCGGTACTTTCACCGCCTGCCTCAGTCTGACCTGACGTCCCATCCAATCAAACGCGCAACCCATCACAAGTTGCATTTTCCCAGGCCAGACACAGACGGTCATTAGAGACATTTGTCTCCATTTAATTTCCATTCGCTACAGAGGAGCAGCAGAGGGATTCAGAAATGACATCTGAATCCTGTGGAGAGAAGGTGCAGGCCACAACACAGGATATGGCTGCATGAGGTGGCAGAGAGGGTTTGAGAGGAATTCAAATTCTCTCCTGATGGCAATAAGGTCGATAGACGCACATTTGTGATGATTCATTCAAAACCAGCTCACAGAGGCTCAGTTGATTTGGTTTTAATGTGATACAATCTCAACCAAATCTGGTCTTCAGATAAGCTGCTGCAACCGAGCAATTCCATTCATTTTAAGTTGCTTTCTTCTAATGCATCTACGCAGAATATAAAATACACACATACTCGTAGAAGATCCACTGGAAAGAATACGATTTGATTGAAACCTTTTTTATTTGATAAAACCCATGCAAGAGAAGAGAGAGAGACAGAAGTGTAATAAAAACTTACGAGCCACTTGCCGTTCAATTGGAGAGAGAAAGGTTATTTCATGAAAATGATTAAAGATATGAGGGGCTAACATTGCACAGTAGAGAAAAGCTGAAACTGAGCAAGGTTTAGCTAACATGATGACTAGCTGTCTTCCTCTGCATCTGCTGTCTTTAAGCTTATAGACACAGTTTGTGCTGCAATTCAAACTACACAACTCAACGACACGTGTCACTTAAAAATGTTTCTTAGTAAGCAAGTTACGAATGTTACCAAAACCTGACACATCCATCCATCCATCATCTGCAGCTTATCTCTGGGGGTCGTGGTGAGCTGGAGCCAATCTGACAACTGGAAGGATACATCTATGACAGGTCCAACATAGAGCCACAACCAGTCACTCTCCCGTCCACATCTATGTCAAATTAGAGTCTCCAATTAACCAAACCCCAATCTGTTTTTGGACTATGGGAGGAAGCAGGAGTATCTGGAGAGAATCTGTACTAACACAAGAGAACATGCAAACTCCAGGAGAGCAACCCGCCAACGCAGGGATTCAAACTGGTCTTGCAGTGAGGCGACAGCGCTAACCATTGAATCACTGTGCCACCCCCACTATGTGGAGCTGCTGCTGGCACAAAGCGACAGTTGCCAGGTTATTTCAAACTTTATCCTCTACACAGCTTTAGAGACAATTGCAGCGGCATGCTTCTGAATATGTCGTCCCTGTGGTGCAACCCACCTTCTCTGCTGGCACAAAGTTAATAGGTTTGAATCCCTCTGTCCTACTCGCTAACAATGTGGCAATTAATGCATGCCGCATCCAAATGCTCACTAACAGCTTTGACCTTGATTCCTGAAGCTTTAGCATCGTCCCTCAGTTATAAGCCACTTTGGATAAAAGCCAAATGAGAAAATGTAATATATTTAAGTTGCTAATGTAGTTAGCAACTGTGCTTTAGGAAAACAGATCCTTGGCTGTGCAGCAGAAAGAGAGTGGGTTTATGGGATGGGTGGATACGACAAAGCCCGACACAAAGTGCACAAAATGAAACCGCTGCACACTTAACTCAATCCTGGTCTGCAATCCTTCCTGTCCTGGCTCTCCCTAAATGTTCCCAAGATAATTACCACATCTCCAGGAGGGGTTTGTCTTCAGTTTTGACTAATGTGCCTTAATTAACACTAACAATTTACAGCCATAACTCCGTATGGGAAGGGTTTCATAGACTCTCCGAAGATTAACTGAAAATAGATTCACGGAAACCCTAATGCAATCTTCATTTTTATTTAAATCCTGTCCAAAAGTGCAGGTATCGACTCGAGTGATGGATCCCATGCAGCGCTGAGATTAGATATAGCCTGGCGACTGTAAAGCCCATAGAGCCATGGGTCCATTTACCCTCCGATTGATAATTAGTGAGTCACATATTAAACATCTGGGTCCTTTTCATAACACTCAAACCATGAAGCTGTGGTGCAGTGGAGACACTGTGCTGCATTAAATAGCGTTACATTTGTCAGCTGCTCTGTTGGCCAGCTTTCAGATTGAGCGTCATGGACCATGAGAGTGTCATATTAAATTACAGCTAATTTAGAATACAAATCCTGCCTGTGTCCTCATGAGGTCCCAATGAAAACACTTCACTGTGTGAGATAAAGTGACTGAATGTAATGATCATTATACAAAAGTATAAAAGGCTAATTTAAAAGTCTGTGTATGGAGTGATATATTATTTAGTCTTTCCCAGGCTTTATGCCTGTTTATGTAAACTGTCTTTACACGAACACAAACTGGGTTTTGTATTGTATTGCTGTGCTTTATGACTTGAGGGGATTTTATTCTCATTAACAACTGCGAGGGCACAACAACATTAGTGGTTTATTTTATGCAGTAGTAGTTTATTTACCTGCTGGAAAATGCTTATTATTCATTAAGTTAACTTGTGTATTTTACCTTGTTTTTCTAGGTTTCTTTACACTTTGACATAAAAAAATAAATAAGCTGAGATGCATAAACAGCGAGTCAAAACTAGATTTATCAAACATGTGCACTTATCAGCCACAAGGTTAAAGTCACTGACAGGTGGCTGGCTTTGATAAAAGGTTGCCGGACATAGCCACGTTCACATGGGCGGGGGGGAAGGATGGGCAAACAGGGCTTTCTGTCTCAAACCTGAATTGCAGGTTCCCTGCAGTGTAACTCTTCACAGCCTGTCAGAAACTTACTGCAAAGCATTAACAAGATAAGTCACCTTTATAACTCTGGGGCGGGTTTTGTTTTCTGAGAGATTATGAAAGATCTCATGTTAACTGCTCTAAAACAACAAACACACCTCTGAGTCATACAAAGTAGAGGAACCTAACACTCTCAAGCCAGCTGTTTCCGTCCTAAAGGACTGGATGAGGGCTGTCATCACTCATTGTGTCATTGTGTACTCACAGCAGCAGCCAGCGCCTGCTTCAGGTCTTCAATGATGTCGGCCTCATCCTCCAGGCCCACAGAGAGTCTGATCAGTGTGTCGCTGATCCCCAGCAAACACCTCTCTTTCTCCGGCACTGATGCGTGGGTCATAATCGCCCTGAATATGATAAAGAGGGTAGAGACACCAACATATGAGCCTGATGTAGGAAATAAACATCCTGATGCTTCAACAGAGATTACAGCTGAGCCTTCGTAATGAAAATAAAGTGTCTAATTTAAGCCTCTCTAAGTGATTCAGACAGTGATTTCTTCTTGATCTCTGCTGCCCCCATGTGGTGCTATTTGTTACAATCAGCCTTTAGGTGCAGAGAATAACTAACAAAGAACAAAAAAAAATTATTTTGTGATACTTACGGATGTTCAGCTAAACTCTCGTAACCACCGAGACTCTCGGCTATCGCAAATATCTGAAACAAGAAGAATAGATAAGATGAAGTAATAATGCAAAATACAATCAGGTGTTTGTGTGACAAAATGAACCATTTAATAATAATTAGATGAAGACGTCCAAAACCAACAAGAAAATAAAGTCAAATATCTTTATAGAGGGGACAGTCTGGTGACAGACAAATATATAGATTTCTGGAAAGACAACTATTTATTACATCCAATGAGGTTTATGTTTTCACCCCAGTCCTTTTGTTTGTTTGTTAAAAATATTACGCAAAAACTACTAGATGGATTACCAGGAAACTTGGGGGAACAATGTGGTGTCAGGGAAGAACTGAGTCAGATCTGGATCGGAGGGCGAATAATTTTTTTAACATTGTGAAATGTTTTTTCAGCATTTACTTGATTTCTCAGTGAATAATACATGGATCTTAATGAAAACAGTTTAGTTTTATTCCAGTCACTGAACTCTCAGCGTCTTTTCTTTAATAAAATATTTAAATAAGTTATTTCTTTAGCTGTTTTACTTAAGAGTAAAATGTCTAAAACCTTCACCTTCAGTGGTTTTCTAGTTTTGACACTGACGTGTTCTTCCCTTCAGCTTTCCCGTCAGACCAGAAATCTAATCCAACCATTTAGCTTAATCCCCCTTTCAGTCGCACAACAACACCCACTTTATAAAACACAAAAGTAAACAGCCTTGATAAAAACAATATGTCCTGCCAAATTACCTTGAGGTTACTGAGGAAGGCGCTGGCATGCTTGAGGGTCCCCTTGATGTAGAAGGTGATCATGCCTGGACACCCGGTGCATTGTTTCTTCATCACCTCGTGCTGTGGGTGAGAGGGCAGGCCTGCGTCGATCGACAGAGGGAAGACACAAAAAAACAGTAAGACAAGAAGACAAATCCTTTAGTTACACCCTCAGCAGAGACAAGCAAAGGCACCTTAAACCCACATTACATCGTTCATTTTATATAAGTATGTCTGGTTTTGTTGGTTTACCTGAGGAATACATTGCCTTTGCTCTTGAGCCATGGTTTGTTTTGACTTGAGGCTTTGGACACTTGTTAAAGAAAGATTCTGAACAGATCCTGAGTTGGTGAAACGCAACACAAGCATGACTCTGCTTTTAGGCTGGGGCTCTTTTGCATCAAATAATAAGATGCTTTATTGACTTGTAGTTAATCTTTCACAAGCCTCTTGGGCAACTTGAACTAAAACGACCCACATTGGCAAAAAGCACAGCATCAACTGTGTGTCCTCGTTTTGCTATTATTTATGTAATGTTTCTCAACACCCACAGTTTGACAGACACTGGAGTAAGAAGGCACGTAACACTGTAATGGTGATATATGAGTGGTGAATAAGAAGTTCGTCAGACAAGGGAGTCATCGCTGGCGTTTGTCTCAGACTGTCAGCACGATAACTAACTACTGAACTGATTCCAATGAAATTTTGTGGAAAGGTGGGACATGACTCAGGGAAGATAAACCATAAACACGATACAGAGATAGATGACACAACTCCACTTCCTATCACTATGTAGAATTATTAATTAAATATTTATGATATTAGAACGCTGCCATCTTGTGGCAAAGACATAACTTAAAGAATCTGTGCAGTAATGATCAGGAGATGGACCCGCGGTAGCAAATAGCCGCTGCTCTAAATTTCGGCAGTCAGTCTCAGCTGTCAATCATGACGTATCACTACGTTGTTTTAGCATCAGATAACTGACTTAAACCATAACTTACCTGGATAAGGTTACTTGGATCTGTGTGGTTAAAAAGTAACGTCCTTGAGATATTTTTTAGGGACTTAATCAGTTCAATTTGGTCCATTTCCCAAGTACTAACATAAAGGATGCAAGATTTGTGATTTATGCAGCCAACCACTAGGGGGCATCAAGACGCTTTGGCTTCTCTTTTATTATCTTATCTCTTACATCATTTGGCTTGTTATAATGGTTTTATCCTTAAAGTTGCATGTGATTACCTGGAAAGATGACACGCTCCACCCTGGGATCAGCCTCGAGAAATTTGGCAGCGCCCATGGCATTCTTGAAGTGCCGCTCCATCCGAAGGTGTAGCGTCTTGAGTCCGCGGTTGACCAGGAAGCAGTCAAATGGAGATGGTACCCCACCCAGTGCTGAACAACAACACATGAAGAAAACATAGAAGGTAAAAAACAAAACCCAGATCAGTCAAACAACAAACACCTAAACAAGCATCCACATCCTGATGAAAAGCTTTTGCACTGATTTAGAAGTTAGGCCTCTGGGGCATTTTCTGGTTTCTTTAACCGGTGAATGTAGGTAAAGGTGGAGTAACCAGTTCAGCACAGTGGGTAGGTCTCTACTTTTACTGTCTGAGATCCAGAAATTCCTCACAAGACATGACATGATGACTAGCTTTTTGTGTTTTGCAGACACCATGAGTAGTTGTATTCGTTTAGTAAGTACACACCGTTTTGCAGGAACCTCAGTCGCTCATTCAAATCATCCCGGTTGGTTGAAACCAGACCCATCACCACATCACTGTGACCTGAGAAATCAGGACAGGAATAAAAAGAGAGAAGTCAGAGACAAAACATGTTTCATTTGTGTGTGTGTGTGTTTGTCTTTTATATGGGTCAAAATGGAAAAATGTACACAACCTACCGTTCATGTATTTGGTGGCTGAATACATACAGATATCAGCTCCCAAAGCCAAAGGACGCTGTGAGTGAACAGGACAAACATCGGAGTTAATCATTCAGCCATTTGTTTCCACATGAGCTGGAATGTAATTGCAGGAAATGATTGAAGAGCTATTTGAAAATCGAAAGGGCACGAAGAGCACATCTGTCCCTCTCACCTGGAAGTAGGCGGACATGAAGGTGTTGTCCACAACCACCACAATGTCTTTGTTGTGCTCGTGGATCAAGTCGGAGCAGGCCCTGATGTCGACGACCTTCATGGTGGGGTTGGTGGGCGTCTCGATCCACACCAGCTACAGGCCAGAGAGGAGAGGGAGTCATTTCTCTGCAGCTGCATGAGCAGGAGTGTCACTGCAGCTCCATCAAAGCATTTGACTTAAATTCATATAATGATTATAACACAAACACAAGGGAGGAGACACAAGCCCTGTTTTACCACATAACAGTAAAGCTGGATCTGAATATTTGTTATCATTTATTTAAATGTACAATATGTAACTTGGCCTCTAGGGGTCTCTGAATCAAAACAATAATAAAAGACCTAGTTGGATGATGTTGTCGAGCAGCGGGGGATCATGGGAGTTGTTGTCGTCACCAGCACTGCTGGTGAAACATCCTCCTGACACTGAGAGGTGCAGCAAACAGCCGAGAATAATAATGATCGCTTGCGAGTGACCTATTCAAACAGTGGAAGGAAAAACGAGCAGACTGGCGAACTGTTTCTTCTTCTTCTTCTTCTTCATACATCGTTCGGTCCAAAAGTTGAGACAGGCAAAGCCAAGTGTAATACGACCCAATTTAAAAGGTGGCCAAAATAAAACATTTTGTTAACATGTATAAAATTGGGGCTTTCTCTGGATTTGAATATTTTTGGAGACATTTAGGAATGAAGTGGACAAGATAACTACATATACAGAATAGTTTCATGTTATATCTTCAATATAGTAAGTGGTTCATTTTATACCATTATAAAAATCAGTTGGGAGGAGCCTACAGGAACAACAAACAATAAACTGTAAAAAGATATTTTACATACTTTTGTATTGGGCTTCAGTGCCGCCTTCACAAGCTCTGGTTTTGTACAATCAGCAAACGACACCTCCAGGCCAAATTCGTTAGCGATTCTTTGGAAGTAGCGGTTTGTTCCTTGAAATAACCAAATTGAAACTCAGTCAACACTTTCAAACATAGCTCCACTTATGGTTCAAACCCGGCTCATTTTATGTAAGACCCACCATTTTGTACAAGTGACTAATAGTGAAACCCCCGGTGGAAACCCTGAAGCCTCTCACGGGGGAATTTGCATTCTCACTTAAACAGACACATGGAGACAATAGCTGTATTGGCGATTTTCCCATTTAAAAAAAATAACCTGCATGCATTCGCTAATGGTGTAAAGGCAGTTTGAGTGAATGTGCGCCTCTTTCTTCTCCTTTATTTATAAAGAGAAGTATACCTGATATTTTATATTATAATTTGGTATTGCAAAAATATACGAACTGTATTGTTACATAATGGAGTGGGACAACTTTAAGTTCATCCACTGAAATTGTCTGTTTGCAATTTAGCTAATTATTGAGCGGAAGAGTATTCATCTGTGTTTCAGGTTTAAATGATCTATCACTGATCCTGGTGATTCAGTACACCAAAAAGTACTGTTTAACACTAGTAGCATCCCGCAAACAGTGAGTATCTGATGGTCTAAGAAAACATCTAGTAGGCGTATGTTTGTGATAGGCCCAGGCCTCAGAAAGGTCACTCACCTCCGTACACGTCATCCATGCAAACGATCCCGTCACCTGATCTGAGCATGTGAGTGATGGTCACTGTGGCGGCAAGCCCCGAGGCGAGAGCAAGGCCTGCATGGGAAAAAAAACAAGACGCAACAGTTTTACAAATCTGAGGTGGATTAATTATGTGTTGCACCCCCCTCACTGTGCTTACGCAACGCAGAGGTGATGATTAGTGTTATTGTTTGGTCACTCGGCCCTATGATAAGCATGTCCCGCCTTAGGGATACGATATGGCATGAATAACAACTTACAGTACTTTGCTCCATCCAGAGCTGCCACGGCCTTCTCAAGACAGTTCCTTGTAGGATTTCCACTCCGGCTGTACTCAAACCCCTGCATGAAAACATTAATACAACATTTCAGCAACCAACCAACATTTAAATAATGTATTGTATAAATGGACAACAGGTTGCCACAGCCCAAGTGTGTTCAAATACCATGCCTTGTTGCAACATAAATTATTTTTTGCCTTTGCTGCAATTCAATTTTATCTTTTGTTTGTTTATCTGTTAAAAAACAAGTGTAGGCACAAACGAACTGAAACTGATTGCGTGATAAAAATAATAACAGTGTAAGGTGAGTCAGGACAGCACACAACCTCTTTCCTGGAACACCTTGAGCGGTTACGTGAGCACACTGGTAAAAGCAAATACTAAGAAAGTTCTTCAAACAATATAGCAGATACAGCTTAACAGTTTGTGTTGTCTACAGCTTTGCACAGTGTATGAAAGACAAATTGAGTAAAATACAGAAGAAGATTTATACTATGGACAAAATCACTGATGTTAAACAGTTCTGAGGAGAGATTTTAGATTTTAGGAGCAGAAACAGAGATGATTCCCTTTAAAACAAGATACAGCAGGAAAATGGTGTGAAGACTGGCCTGGTGCCTGTGGCAATAATTGGAGCCTGAATGGCCTTGAACACATGGTTGGTGTAGTTTGTAGTTTGAGTGAACAAGGCCAGCTGTAGCCATGCAGTAGTAAAAAGCAGATAAGCTTGACGTCACTGTCCTAGTTTGACAAGGTAACTCTGGGTTGAGAGTCTAACAAACAGCAACAATAAAATTGGTGGAGTAATGGGGATAAACATACCAGGGTCTGGAAAATAAGGTCAAGAGGTGAGGAGATCAGCGCGAGTGGTGCGTTGGGGTATTTCTTTCTTTATTTGGTGTGAAAACCTAAATGACTACAGCTCTCATAAACTCATTTTATGTTATTTGCCGTTCTCATGCCAGCACAATGGCACTTTACCAGAATTGTGGTGTATAATCATTGACAGAGGTTGTTCAAGAGAACTTTACACACACACTTATTGCGCAAACTGAAAATTAGAGCGGAAGAATTAGGGTGGAGAAGACATTTTCTAAACTGGTTTGGTTTTAGCCTGGATTCAGGCCACACAGTCATTTCACTCCATTATCTAACATACTTGTGTATATGTTTTTTATTTCCCTGCATAGTAAGTCCCAATATTTATGCATTTCTAATAGGGAGTCTCATGCTCTAGTTTAAGGTATGCTAAATAGTAAATAGATTACCTGAACATTGTTTATTTCATCATCATATTGTCATACAGGAAAGGATTAAAAACATTATTTAAATTTTTATGGAAAAACTAGCCATTTAAAAATAAGCTCTATTGACGGAGGGATTGGAAATTAGGAATATAAACGCAAATAATTCCTTATTCCTTACATATTACTTTCTTTTACTCTACATTTGTCTTTAGAGTGTTTCAATTACAGTTCCCCACTGGTATTTGCGAGAATCTTGAAGTACTTGAACTGTACTTGAGCACATGAATCCCATGCTACTTTGCAGAAGATCTGATCTAATTGTACATTTAAACTATGAATGTTTTAAATTGTTTGAACAAAATCAGGTTATAGACACAACCGAAAAATGCTTCGTCATGCATCATATGGCAAGAGTCGTTCACCGCCCAACTTCCCCCACTGAACTTTCTCACGTGGCTTTATTTGAACAGTTAAGGCTCAAACCGGTCACATAATCGAAAATTTCACGAAAGTGAAAATACAAATGTATGAAACAGAATAGATTTGTATTTTTATTTTGGATGTTCCTAGATCCCCAGGTTGGGAAACATTGTAGCTACCACATTGTATTTACTGCACAATGTACTCCTTATGCAATGAACCCTTAATACTGATAATGTTATGATATTGAATCAGTCACAGGAGCACATTGATTTATATTAAATATACATTTTCATATTATAGAACTTTGATTCAGATCTCACTCATTTGTTGTGATTGTTGATAAAGAGAAACGGACGTTAAGGCGATGTAATGATGGCGCCTCTTCAGTGTAACTGTTCGCTAACGACCCCCTCCACCCTCCACCCGGCCGGGTAACCCGAGCCGCGGCTACTCACGGCGTGGTTCCCCGGTGCCTGCTGCTTGAAGGTGGTGGAGAGAGAGATCGGCGGCACCACGGCCATCGACGTCCACTGCTCCGGCTCCTGGCCCACATGGATGGCCTCGGTGGCGAAGGACTTGAACCTGGAGCAGAAACCGGCGAACACGTCCTGGGTCTCCTGCTTGGGATCCATGGCTGCTGTGGACCGGCACCGGGAGGAGTCTTTACCGCAGACCGGGTAACGGAGAGACCATTTAACAGAGCGCTGCGGTCCTCCGCCCCGGCCAATCAGCGGCCATCAACACGGCACGCCCGCTGCTGATTGGTGCGTGGGCAGGGGAGTAGAAGCCACGTGACGCAGCACGTTGTATGCGTTCTTTGTGGCTCTGCTCGTTTGTGTGTGTGTGTGTGTGTTTGTGTGCTTCAATGATGCAACACTTCCTGTCGTTTGAGTCAGGGAGGGAAGTCCCCCCCTCCTCCCACAAGAGCTCTTTGAAGAAAACAGTCACGTTTTGAAAAGCTGCTGCTAGTTCGTTGGTCACATTTCCACCTGTTTTTACTGTTTCAATAAATCCTTTTTATCACTGATCATTTTCTACTGGTTGGCTTTGTGGTTGCTGGGGGGGAAATCCTGAAATACCAGAGGCCATGTACAGTGGAAACCTGCAGGGCCCCAACAACTGGGCCCCCTCCCCCCATGAGGTCCTTCTCAACATGCAGCAACTGTAATACTCATAGTGTTTCCGAACCATCACCATAACAGCTGTAGTTGTGAAATGCTTCATTCCATTTATGGACATTTTGCTGTTGCACACACACACACACTCACACACGTGTGGCTGTTGTTTCCATTCGTGGGCCATAGGGGGAGAAGTGCTCCATAGTTAGTTAGTGATAACACTTCAAAACTCACTGTTATCAGTCTGCTTCATTAAGCCTGAACTTATAACCCTGCACGACATGTTTGAATCCTGCAAAGATTACAAGATGTTGTAATAGAAACCGCAAGACACAGAAATGTAATTGAGGCTTGATTATTTACAGTTTAACCACAAACTTTTTAATACATAGCTGAAAATATAAAAGAGAACACAATGAATACAACTTAAACAAAGATATTTTTTAAAAAGCAAAGTGTACTGTAACATGAATCTGCTGTGCATTGTTTTCTCTGCAAGTTCTTACATCAGCAAACATAAACGCAGATACCAATATGGCTCCTATCGGGCAATTTTCAATATTGGTCTTGCTCTAGAAGCGATAGATAAAAACAAAACTGTAGGATTCATTTTTCAAATTTTGCTCGGAAAATTGGAGATAATTAGTTAATTCTAGATTTTAAAAACTTTATAAAAGTAGACTTAAAAGTAATAACATCAGAATAGTGTTGAAACATTTATTTGATTTGTTGTTTTCTAATCAATTTATTAACAATAAACTATAGTTATAAGCAAATGTACATCATATTTCACTCTTGTACATTATATCAGCCTACAGTAGCTGCTCCTAATGATTAGTGAGTTTTGATTAGTGATCATGATGAGTAGGGGCAGTATATATATACACTACCGTTCAAAGTTTGGGGTCACCCCGACAATTTCGTGTTTTCCATTAAAACTCACACTTTAATTTATCAACTGAGTTGCAAAATAAATAGAAAATATAGTCAAGACATTAACAAGGTTAGAAATAATGATTTTTTTGAAATATAAATGTTGTTCTTCAAACTTTGCTTTCGTCAAAGAATGCTCCATTTGCAGCAATTACAGCATTGCAGACCTTTGGCATTCTAGTTGTTAATTTGTTGAGGTAATCTGTAGAAATTCCCCCCCCCATGCTTCCTGAAGCAACTCCCACAAGTTGGCTTGGCTTGATGGGCACTTCTTGTGTACCATACGGTCAAGCTGCTCCCACAACGGCTCAATGGGGTTGAGATCTGGCCACCACGTTACAGACAGCACACCAGCTGCCTGATTCTTCCATGAATAGGTCTTGCATAATTTGGAGGTGTTCTTTGGGTCATTGTCCTGTTGTAGGAGGAAATTGGCTCCAATCATGTATATACACGGTCTATGTATACATGGGAGCCATGTACAGTCATGTGACCGCTGGTAACCTCTCCGGAACTATCGCGATACTCGGAGGCGGAAGCTGCATCTCCTGGTCCACTGGAGCCGCTGACGTTGAGCAGCGAGACGAGGGCAGCGCACTGTTTGTTTTCATTAGAGAACCGGCGCTGAACGGAAGCTTCCTCCCGGTCCTCTCCGCTTCCTCTTCCTTCTTCACCCTCTCCAGTGTCCGCGGGACGTGTGTTCATGCGGGGCGGCTCTCGGCGTGTTGAACACTTCCAGCTGGCGGCTCGCCTCGGCTGGTCCGGAGGGTCATCGTCCGGGACGAGACGCCCTCTGCTCCGCTAGCGGCGCCGGGGTTCGGGGGGAAGATGACCGGGGAGAAGGTTCGCTCCCTGCGCAAGGACCAGAGGCCGAGCAAGGACGAGGACCTGCTGGAGCCGGACGAGGAGGCGGCCACCGGGACCTTCACCGCCGCCAAGCCCAGCGGCAAGAGCCGAGCGAGCAAGATCTTCAGCAATCACAAGTTGGTCAAGTCGTCGTCCACCCAGCAGCAGCAGAACCAGCAGATCAACGACAACACCAACGCGCTGTCCACGTCGGAGGTCATCGATGACAACAACAAGAACCCCATCCTCCGGACCGGACACGACTTCCCGGTGCACCAGTGCGTGTTCGAGGGAGATGTCCGCCGCCTGTCCTCGCTCATCCGGACACAGAACATCGCGCAGAAAGACGTGCACGGTGAGTGAACCTGTAGAATCCCACTGGAGGAAAGGGCTCCATCACGATGCTCCTGGGTCAAGGGGCAGTGGAGCTTGGTTTGTAGCTCACAGGCCGTGGAGTGTCCGGCAGCACTGGATGTAAACGAGGCTGCTCCCTGTCAAGGCCCCGATCTCTGTTGGATTCATCCACCGTGCAACTTTATTCATTCAGTTTCTTCTGGTCAGCAAACAAAGAAAAGTGACCCATGGTTTTCATCTGTGCGTCCTCTGACCAGCAGCAGGGAAACTCAGCTAACTATTGTCTTCATCAATTGATTCATCGGATCATGATATGTCCTCAATTCATAATGTTGTGATATCTATCCATCTTCGTCAAAGCTCTGATGTTTTCAGGTGACTGATTTTGTCAGATGAACCCTCCAAAATCCAAATTTTCTTTCAAAAATGACTCAGAATGATGAAAAGATAATCAAAATAGTTGCTGATAAAGTGTCTATCAATTGATTAATTGACCTGATTGTTGTTTCTGGGGTAGGAACCAATCACAAATTAGACATTGCTGCATTGTCCCATGACCGGTAGCATATCTTCTACAGTACGAAGTCTGCTCAGATTATGGCCCAATCTCCAGAGACACTCCCTGAACTGTTGAAACAACAGCATTGTTTTGATCCAGTTCACGTGTGTGTGGAGACAGAAAGTGGCCTACACTTGTGTCAGTGCTGGAAACTGGTCTGTCTTGTAAGTCAAAGCTCTGACAATAACCTGAGCCACATTGGCCTCTGTTGTTGTTGTTGTTGTTGTTGTGGAACTTGAACCTGCAGTTTGCTCGCCTCGCTGTGGACTGGTGTGGTTCAGTGGCAGCAGTTTGTGTTTACTCACACTCACACTCCGCCTCTGGGGCAGAAACACTGAGGCTAAAGCTGAACTGATGCACCGAGCCACTGAAATACATCAGGTTGTTTCCACTTTGAGTAACAGCCAGTAGTGTAAGGACAAGAAGCAATGCTTATTATTCTTCTCCTTGGCACAACATCTGTCTCATATATGGCAAATCTAATTTAACATGAATGGCTGTAAACCACTAACATGGGTGGTTACTGATTCACCCTCATCATCATAAAATCATATTCTCTCACCTTCTGTTCCAGTATCAGAATCAGACCATGAAAATAATGCGATCATTTCGAGTTATAACAGAGCTGCAACTAGCAATTATCATTGATGATTCATTTCAAATTTGTAATCAGTGCTTGTAAAATTGGATATTAAATCACAGAAGTAATCAAAGATAAATTAAAGTTTTGTGTTAGGTCCAGTCAACTAATAGATATGATTGGTGCAGTCCATCAATTGACTAATCAGAATGGAGATAAATAGATCTTTCTCTCAAACTGGATAAATTTGGTGTCTGGAGAAAACCCCCCAACTGTTAGACTAAAAAAGT
Source organism: Limanda limanda (assembly GCF_963576545.1). Taxonomy (NCBI): domain Eukaryota; kingdom Metazoa; phylum Chordata; class Actinopteri; order Pleuronectiformes; family Pleuronectidae; genus Limanda; species Limanda limanda. Next base: position 13,118,986 of record NC_083644.1, on the reverse strand, counting down.
TTGCTTCTTGCCTCTGAAGCCTCTTTACGCAACAGAAGAAATAGTCCCTAATCAAACAATAACTATTGACAGCAAGTTCTGTGTTATCTATTGAAACCAATAGCTGCTGGTTTTGAAAAGAAAAGCACATTGTTGCTCAGTTGAAATCAAATTTTTTTTGTAAATTAAATGTTCTCCTTGGAATTGGACCGGTTGTCGGAATCTCAGGGGGAGAAAATGGGAGGAAACATTATCTGCTCTGGGTGAAGTGATGCTTTCGGTGCTGCAATTAAATATAAAGTGTCAGGAGACAGTAGAGGTGGTTCTGACACCACAGCCATGCAGCACAGATATGGCCGCTGTTGTTCCTCTGCACTCTATGATGTAGACAATCCAAACATCCAGTTGGACTCCAGCTGATCTCAAGCTTCTGTTTTCAACCACACTAGGGCCACTCGAGTAGCTGAGCGGACACTGTGTCTTCCTCTTGAGGGATGACCCAGTGCTAATGAGGCACATTTCACATCCTGGGAAGAAAACCTTTCTCCCTTCACCTAATGTAAATGTTTTTTTCTCTGAATGTGTGAGCAGACCTCCCCATTGACCTTGTGTCAATAATAGGCCACTTCCTTGCCTGGGGGGTGCAGGAGTTTGAATACTGCTTGACATGACCTGAGAAAACACAATTTGGTTTCACTTAGCATATCATTTGGTGTTTATTAGAATTTGCCTCACAATTTTAACTTCTGATTCACCGTAAATGTGACACTCGTATCTGCAAAATGCTGACGTCTCTGAGCTTGTCAAACACAGCCGACAAATTCTTGTTTCTTTCTTCAACAGGAAACACACCGCTGCATCTCGCTGTCATGATGGGCAACAAAGGTGAGAAGTGTTACAAGATTCACCTCCCCTGGTCTATTATTGTCTCTCTCTGTGTGTCTGTCTCTGTGGCTTTCTAAATGACTCTCTCTCTGCCAGGCTGCATGTCTTAAGTGTGTGATGCCGTTTATGTGCGTGTTTTGCTTTCAGTCTTTCTCTGTCTGTGCAGTCATCATCCAACATTTGTCACTGATCATCGCCACTCAAATCCCAGAAGAGAAGATAGAGTTTTTGTTCATGGACAAAAAAAAATCTGGATTGACTATTTAATACATTCACAGAGGATATGAGAACATATTTAATCAGTGAGGATTAGACAATGATGACACTGCAATGAATAAGATCCTCTCTGAGTCTCTTCAGACTGAGCTTCTACTCCTGGCTTAAAGACTAATGATTTGAAGCTGGTGCAAAGGATAACTAACTGCGATAAGAAGTCATTTTCATTTAGTTGAGCTATTTAATTGACTTTTATTAGGTTATGAAACAGAAAAGGCAGCAAATCATTCAGATATTGACTTGTATCCTACAGTGCTTTGTTTGTTTTGAAGTATATAACGTATCAAGGCTTTTAGAATAAATCTCTTAGTGATTTTTTTCGTGCTGAATTGCACCGCCTGGACTGAAAGCATGTGCATGAAACATTAATGCACTGCCCCCTCTGTGAGCCGATGTGCGCGTTTAATTTCACGAGGAGACCTTGGAACCTGCTATTGAAACATTTATTTCCCCCTCCTTTTTGCAGCAGGCTGTTGTGAGCAGTTCAAGTGCAGGGTGACTTGTGCCGCGCAGCCTTCATTTGTTTAGTTCTCGTCATTGGAATCCATCGGCACACTGGGCCTCCATCGATTTCACATTCGCAAAGTTCAATACCTGTCGCCAGAGCAGAGGCCATGCCACTACCGATGGGGGTTTCGGACTAGCGGCGTGCCCCAGTGTAGTGGTAGATGCTATGTTATGGAATTGATCGTGCTAATGAGGTTGCCTATCTCCTCCCTGCTGCTGCCTCTGTCCTCCAGGGAGGCTCGGGCCAGACATGGTGAAGGCTTCAGCATGAGATCATAGACTGGGTGTGGCCGTCCTGCTGGGATAGAGAGGACAAGGCTCTCTTTTTGTATGGGTCTGTGTTTTTGTGTGTCTACCCGGGCAAATGATTCTTGGTTAGCCACTTTAATTCTGAGCTTAACACTTCTACAGTGGAAAAATCCCATTTAGAAGAAGACGTCACTATGAGCTTAATACAGAGCAAAATGCATTTCATGTTTGCAGTTCTGCTGATGAAAACAAACTCAAATCCAGACAAAGAGTGTTGCTATCATGAAACACATTATTACCTAACTAGTTGCAGGTTCATTTTCTGTTCATCGACTGATTGTCAAACGTCCAGGAAAACAGTAACTGAAGGAGGAAAAGAAGAGATTCAAACATATTATTTAAGATGAATTGGTGATGTATTTTTTATTTCATTGATCTTCTTCAAGTCACCATCTGACTCACAATTTGTAATAGAGCACTAATGCTTTTTCTGGAAATGAAACACTACACTAAACACTGTCACTGTTTTTGGATGATGTCATTGTTTAAGCAGTTTTTCTCCTGAAGCCCATTTCCTTTCATGTCACATCAAACGATGGAGAAAGATCAAGTTTTCCTTCCGTCATATAGCTTTGATATCTGTTTCTATGGTACTAGAATAAAATTATGAGCTATCTTAAATTGGTTGCAGTGATACGAGATTACAAAGTCAGGTCATCACTGAATAATCAGCCCATTAAGTCAAGAGGGAAGATTAGAGTCATTATGCACAGAACATTAACATCATTTGTTTGTGGAGAAAACGTATCAACGGGCTGGGTTCAGTCTGCAAAACAGAAAGGAGATGTTGAAGGGTTTCCAGTTCTGTCTCAGAGTTGGAAACAATCCAACTCCTGTTTGATTCATTCGCTGAGTGTGTGATCGATGGAGAAGAAGTGAGCAAAAAAGCAATTTTATAGACGCACTCAGCCTGGATGAGAATGAGTGGTGATGGTCGGGGGCTTTAACAGCCCACAGAGCTTCTTGACGAGTGTCCCATGTGTAGCCGGTGCACGCAGTGCAGCATTAGATTAGCACTTAGTTTCTCCACCCTGCTCTGCCTCGCTCAAAGAGGTGCATGTGACTCGTGCAGCTGCTGCACATGCAATTAACGCAGAAGCCCACCAGGAGACTTCCTTATATCAATACTTTCACAAATGCGTATCCTATCAAATCTGACAGCAACCCGTGGATAATTAATTATAGGATAAGTGTGAATGTATCCATCATTATCCATCCGATCTGATTGTAATGAATGAGCTGGAGTTGTTTATTTTTTATTTCTCGCTATAATCCTGCACGAATACACATACAAACTGTATTATATACATATAATATTGCCCTATAACTGAATTAAATGTACATGTCACCAGGATTGATTACTGATAACTGGTCAATTTAAAACTGGTAGCTCTCACAGTGAACACAGCTGTTGCACGTCCAACCATGCATTATCTACCGCTTATCCGTTAAGGGTTGGGGGGGGAGCTGAAGAAAATCCCAGCTGATATTGGGTGAGAGGCATGGTCCAGTTTGTACCGCTGGCACATTGTATCACCACATGTCTGGATGCTCTTGCAGCTACAGTAAATAATATGTCAGAGCTCAAACTTTATAACTTTAGATGCTATCATGCAGTATTGGATTATAAAGTGACATTCTAGACCCATCATACACTCAGTGTGGTGCCATTGGATGAGGCTACATGTCCTGTTTGTTGAGGTTGTTAAAGAGTATCATATAAGAGCAACGTAACTATAAGAGCAATGTTCCGTTTGCATTGTTAAATAACAGATGGTTGCTGTTATTGTCTCTGAGGGTGAATCGTTAAACATGTAGCTCCTGGATTAAATTCATGCTGGAGGACATTTGAAACACAGAAAACCTCTGGTACTAGAAACACTGTGCATGATGCTGTCTCAAATCATCATCATCATCAGAAGCAAGGGCAGGTCTGAAGCTCAGGGCACTTGGCCTGAGTGTTCTCCTCATGGTTATGTAATGTATATCTGCTAAATGTTGCCATTATATAACACAATCATTGGATTTAGCAGGATGATATATAGGTCAAAGGCCAGATGGAATTGGAGCCTTACGTCAGAAGGCAAGCGCTCGTTCACTTGGCCGTCTGTGTTTATCAGCTGCTCTGTCCCTGAGCCGGGGCACGAAGCGGACTAATGCATTCACACTGAGGTTGACCTTTTTCTTTGCTGATGCAGACGTCTTTGTGATCCACTCTGCAGTGATATCCACTCTTTCTGGTGCCAGCACAGCTTCTTTATTTAATGATGTTGTCAGGGAGTTTTTTGGTTTCCTCACATGTGTGTGTGCAGTAAAAACCCAAAGCTGTGGAGGAAATTGTCACAGCTATTGATTGGCGTGTACAGTAGCCAATGGGGCAGAAAGTGTGTCACGCCCCCTCGCCAGAGTTGACGGTATCAACCCGCTCGAATAAGCCGAGTTGATAGCGTTCTAGTTGCACAGGAACAATGTTTAAGTTAGCCAGCTAGCTATTGTTATTACAAAAAGTTCATAAGGTATTATGTGGCATTTCACGCATACCAGCGGCTTGGTAAAACGTCCACAGACAGTAATTGAACAGTACTATGTGTATGAGTGCTGGAGTGGGAAATTCCGTGGTTAATTGGGATGTGGCAATAACCTCCTGGGCAGAGGAAATGAACAATTAGAACAGGCACTCAGGATTATAACCGTGAAATCCTGCAATATTATCTGTATTAATCAATATTTTGGAGGTAGTCAGACTTTGAACGATCTATAGCATTTAACATGCAGATCATGTCACAGCGAATTGGGAAGAAATATAATGAGCAGACAAATTTAGACGAGTCACGATCCAAGTCTTTGAACTTCAGCCGCTCCCCCGGTGCGAACACAATTAATTCCCACTGGCCTGTCTTTGTTCATTTTCGTTTTCTCAACTTTGGGGTGAGCTGCACGTTAAGGCAAAGCCGTTGCTAGGCCGTAGCTGAAATACTTTGGGTGGTGTCACAAACCTGCCTTTTTATCCCTGTGTAACCACACCCCTGGGACAGCCACGCTGCTCTTTGTTGTGAAGATAATGTTTAATTGGGAGGAAGTTCTACATGCATTCCTCTCCATCATAAAGAATGTATGAGAGGCTGGCCTCTCTCGTATGAATAAAACATGGTTGGTATGTAGATCATTGAGGTGATGTGGTAGTTTAGACTTTGTGTTGTGCTTGATTTTTCAAAGGGCAAGATTAGCTCCCTCTGCCTCCGGACACCAGGTCGGCTCTGTAGAGTTGATGTTGGCGTGTAGCAGAGGAACAGGTCTGAACACGAGGACAGGAACCAGGTATATTGAGAGGCTTGTGTGCGGCTTTTGTCAGACTAAGAGATCAGTGCTGGGCCGATCAAACAGCACCACTTACTCACTCAGCAGCAGACTGTTCGCAGTTAGCCTCTGCTCTTGCATTTGGGCAATTTTCTGCTCACAGGGCTGCGACTGCTCCTGCCCAGTGGTTAGACTGAGGCGCAACGGACGCCAACAATATAATGAATTGTGTCTAAAAAAAACAAACTGACAGCTGAGCCAGAACAACAGGTTTTATTTTCATTTTTTTTTCTTTTTCCCTCGCTGTAGTTTGTTGACACGATGCCCAGAGGCAGAGTAGGGATTTTTTTGTGCTGCAGTAAGTGCCACAGAAAAAAGGGATGAGTCTCTCTGGATGTTTTCCCGCACAGCTCCGAGGGTAACTCTGTACAGTGTGATGTTTTCCATGTGATAATCTTTTCCTCGTTTTACAGCAGTATGTCGGCCCCATGTGGCTCTTTGGTTAATGGGTCAGCTGTCACCTCAATCCTACACACAATCTGTCCCTGTATAAAACCAGGATTATTTTTAAATCAGCGATGCCACAGGAAGAATCTCTGCTGGGTATCAAAAATGTTTACAGCAGGACCAGTCAGTCGTGTGTACCTGAATCTACCGCAAGTTGATCGCGTTTTTGCGATCAATGCATTTCATTGGCCAATAAGCGTAGATAAATAGGGCACATATGCATAAATACAAAATTAATGAAAGCCACTGATGGTGTCCTAGAATTGACTTTATTTTCAGCCCTGTCCATTTGTTGGTTGGGTTGTATGTTTGTTTGTAAAGGAGATTACACAAGTTGCATCAAGCTACTGAACAGATTTCCACAATACTCCACAATTTGTTTTATTTACATTTTCACCATTTTCCCATTTTCCAAGTGAATGACTAATGAATCTTGTTGAAAAAAGTCAGGTACATTTAGAGAACTGATACCTGAGTTTGTTGAATTTAAGAGGACTGTTCCTGGTGGAGGTATGAGTGTCATTTTAGTTCTAGTTCATTTTGACTGGTTCCTGCTATAAGACAAGCTGAAGGGAAAATTAGACCTGGCGTCAGTGTGGACATGGAGTAAAAAATATTGTCCTGTATTATTGTCCTGTGTGACTGCGTGGGAGTATCTTATTATGAATTAAATGTGATAGTTACCTTAGCAACGTAAAATGTGCTGACAAGTAGCAGGGCTGTGAAGTCAGTCTCATCTTATCAATTTCATAAGGAAAAGATAATTTTTCCTCTGTGTGTTTTTAAAGCAGGTGTTATCCTTCATCCTTGTCTTTACATTGTGTGTTCAGCATTGTGGATGCATCAGATACAGAAATGAGAAAAGCCATAAGCTCTTATTCCTCCATTTGTTTTAATAAAGGTCATTTTTCTTCCTCTTGTTTGAACGGAAAGCACCTGCCAGGGCTTAGTACTGGGTTTTCCTACCTTTGTGATGGTAGCACCTGTAGAGTCGTGTTCATAAGACACATTAATATAAATGTTTCGGTTTCCTTTGCTGTTGTCTGTGTCTCTGGTCTATTATTTGCATGCTTTTACTTTTGTGTCTTTCCTGTCTTAATTGAGATGTCATGAGTTAACCCTATCATCCATGTAAGTTAGTGTTTAGTAATATTCTCCTGTCTGTTTGGACCTCCTACAGAGTGTGCACACCTGCTGCTGGCCCACAATGCACCAGTGAAGGTGAAGAACGCTCAGGGATGGAGTCCCCTTGCAGAAGCCATCAGCTACGGAGACCGGCAGATGAGTAAGTATCTGTGACTGACTGGCTGTCTCTGATTGGTCATACACTGAGACAGAGCTTTTGAAACTCCCCCACCACCACCACCACCACCGCTACATCCTGATCACCTCGTCAAAGTGTCAGCCAACTCACTCACTGTAACAAACGTGGCTTTGGTGCAGCTTCAGTTGGGATTTTCCTGTGTGAAAACATTGAAGTGGGAGAGAAAAGGTCCCATGGACAGATGCAAACTAACAAACAGCTCGGCACATTCTGCTTCCCAGTGAGGCCGTGACGCCGGCCTGCCTCCTTTGTCCCTCAGAGAGAGGGGACATTCCTCAAGGGCCCTCTGGCTTTTGTGCTTCGATGAAAGGCAATTCATTAGATGTTTCTCTCTCTATCTCTCTCCTCATAGGCTGATTAAGCTCAAGCCCTTTTCTCGCCCATTTCCTGCCCACAGTCCAAAGTCTGGATTAAACTGGGGTTCGGAATATTAAAAATGTTATGTATCCAATTACCGCTAATAGTAATTATCTCATTGTACAAAAAACTGGCACTTAGATCTATCATGCAGGGTTTTTAATGCTTTTGATGTAAGAGGGAAGCATCAGAACACTCTTTGTACGCAGGCTGTACAGTTTTATTGAATATTAACATGGGGATGTTTGAAAGATGCATTTAGTTAATTATCTACTTAAAGTTCCTAATATGTTAATCATGAGGATTTTGAATAGATCATGTCTCAATGTTTTCACTTGGTTTTGCTGGCTGTCTGTACAGGAAGAATCAAAGTAGTTTATAATGAAAATTGACACAAAGCAACCCCAGTTACCTTCCATTGGTTCATTCAGTTTTGTTCTGCATCTGTAAGACAAATAAAGCTTTCATACTGTGTGTGAAATGCTACAAATTGATTCTGGTTTACGACTGACAGGTCTTAGAAAGAGAGAACAGCTCTTGTAGTTCGGCATCAATATAAATACCTTGATGTCATTTCAAAATTGTCATTTTTATGTGTTTTTTTTTTAGCCGTCTCCATTGTAAGAGCATGTGAAGTGCCACGAGCCCATCACATCTTGAGAAGAATGAATGCACTTATCTTTGCTTTGTTGTGAATTGATCTGTCAGCATATGTTTGGTTTGCTGTGAGTTTGAAGGTAAGTGTCTGATTGGCTCGGCTTGTGTCTGAGGGGATCAGACGGAGGACAGGACAGCCTGAGTGGGTCAGTTTGCTGATCTCTTGATTCATCCGTCAGGTTTCAGAGGAAAGAGGCTCTACAGCTTCTGTGAGCAGGACTTGTCTTTGCCTCCTGTCCTGGGCAAATTTATTGACACACTAATGTGCAGGCCAGGCAAGCAACACTGTAATTGCACTGATCAGTGTGATGCTGATCCACTGACTGCATTCACACTTTCCTTCTATAGGATTTAACCTGGCTGCCATGATGACATTTAAGGTGAAAGATGTTGAGGAAAACTTGACCTTTTCTGTATTCAATGTTGAGTCCTCCTGAGGATGAGCAGAACCGAGCCCCACTTATCAGACATTCGATGACACCCAGGAGCTTTGTTTTACAAAAAGGGTTGTGTCCTAGACTGAATCAAAACTTCAACAACTTTCCATAAAGATGGTCCGATTACCAGGCTAGCATCTTCTCGAAAGCGATCATCATAAAAAAAATATGTTTTTGGTGAATATTTGTGTCAAACTTTTGCAGATATCTACCCACATTTGCAGCCATTTGAACAAAGTGTTAAAATGTGGCTCAGAAATAGATTTTGTCAGTGTTTGGTTCAGAAAGAGCTATTTCCATCCTCACTCTGCTGCGTCGTCACCTGCAGGAGCTTGTTTAAAGAGCTGCTTCAGTCAGTGTTAGTGTTTTTCAGATGAGGAACAGCTTTTCTGTGAGTGTCAGACTGCAGTGGTCTTTGTAGTTGACTGTTGAATAAAGAACCAGATTTGAGTTAGCTGCCAAAAATATGTTTGTGTGAGATTAAATGAATTTCAGCAGCTAGTCAGAAGTTATACGCCTGGAAAAGAGGGTTAGGGTTTTACTAGTTTGTCTGATTCAATCCAAGTTTAAGGTCGTCGTCTAATTTTCTCTTGATTTCTTCGAAATCTGTAGAACATTGGATTATTTAAAAAATAATCAAGATCAAGTGATCATCCACTTGTGACCTCAAAGCCATAAAATCACTGGTTGATATCCAGTCTATGGTTGATATGTGTAACATGTTTCTGAGTGATATGTGGGTTATATAAAATATAAGATGGAAACTTTGTTTAACCATCAGTGTTTGTCGATATTTGAGGGAACTGACCAGGTGGGGATATGGTGCTGGTAATTTTTTTTATTGGAATTTTGTTTCTTTTATTTTGGCAAAGTCTTGTGTTTTCACCACATTTTCCCAAGATTCTGTTGGAACTTCTCACCAATAACTGATCTCATTTATACTCAAGAGATTGAAGTGTCTTTACTATCATATGTACAGTAAGAGTTAATCCTAAATAATTTTTGTTCCATAGTCTTCCATTGAAACACAAAAATAAAGATTGACCACAGAAATTTAGATTTTACATATACTATAAAATACAAATAAACATTATTACATAGACTTATAACTATCTAAGAAGTTCAGCTTCTTCAGGCAACATTTTGAAGAGTTGCAATATATTTGAAACACAGTTGATCTTTGTTCTTCGCTTGAACCTGAGTCCTTAACAGCCGTAGTATTAGATGTCCAATTAAATACTCCAGGTTTTATAGCAAAGTGAAAAGGCCCATTTAAAAAGCAATATCACATCTGACAAAATACTATAAAATATTAACACAAATTGTATTCTATGATAGAGTACTTTTTACTGACATCAGTTCCTGTACAGGCCTGAAGCTGAACTAAATCCTCTTCACTAAATTCACTGACTTCTTGAAAGCAGCTTGTAAGTTTTTAATCAGATGTTCAAAAGTCCCCGTGCTGCACGGCCGTCATGAGTCTTTTAAGATGTCTTGTAAAATGAATTGACTGTGCCTCAGTAAGTTTGAAAGTACATTCATTCAGGCCTGTTTGCAGCAGCCCAACCGCTTGTCTGTTCCACACAGGGACTCCACAGCGTACCTGTGTCAATATTGACTGTTCTCAGATTATTGGATTATTCTCCAGTCACAGCCAAGAGCTAATTGTTAAATAGCAGCAGTTTGTGGTGACTTAAATGCAAAAAAGGTCCTGACTCTGCCTCTGTTCATTAATTTGAGGAGGTCAATTTACTGGGATCACTCACCTTATTAATGCCAGGAAAGTGTCCTAATCAGTATCAGAGTCAATTAGTGCCAGCATGGAGAGTCAGTTTGTTTTAGCACTGAAGCAGTCAGGATTGGTTTCTCGGCCTGTGCTGGACAGGTTGGCCGTGGGCAGATGGTGAGATTGTATTCCATTCCTTATCCCGCTGAGAGGCGGCGAGGATCAGGAGGAGCCCCATTCAGGGCTTGTCTACACTCATTAGGCAGCCGGGCCACAAAGACAGCCCTCGTCCTCCACTTGTGTCTGCGTCAACTGCCACGTGTGTCATCATGTGTATTAGTGTTTGTGTGTGTGTTTGTGTGTGCATTGTGTTCTCATTTGGCCCTGTTTCACCCCTGCCCCCTCCACTCCACCTTGTGTGGAGCACCGGTCACACCATGTGAACAACATGTTTGTGTGTGTTGACTGACCACGTGGACATTAAGCCGCACAGGGGGTAGTTAGGCTGCTGATGATGCCATATGTCCACTGTTGCTTTTCATGCTAATAAAACAGAGGGCGGTCTGAGTGTCACAAGCCAAATATTTTCTTTTTTCAACACTGTTTCCATGAGTTTTGCAAGTGGTTATTTAATCCCCTTCCTGGCGCCATAAAACCACCACAGTTATGTCGATGGGCTGCTGATGCTCCCATTCCACTTATATACAGCAAATGACATTTAAATAAATGCTTACATTAACAAGCAGGGCTCCTGCAGCCACCGGGCACAAGAGATGTGATGGCTTGTTAATGTAGCCCATCACGGTTAAGAGCCTGCTTGGAGTGTGTCTCTCCCAGGTCATTGAGGAGTTATGGGGGCAGCTTATTAGCAGGCAGCTCCGTGTCTGCCAGGCACGTTCCCTTTGAACTTCCTGGAATGGTTTAATCCCTGCAGGTGGTGCGCAGGGATTGGTCGGACGCTGCTCGGAGGGCCCCATGTGGCTGCAGGAAGTCAATATAGCTCGGAACCATAAGTCACATATACATTAAAGTGCGTGCTCTTTGCTTTTTGCTTGATTCACTGTCGGATGGATTTGCATAAAGAGGCAGCGAGTTTTACATTAATACACACAAGATGGTTTATTATCTCCCTGAGCATGTTGCTGACATGTGTTAGCGGAGCATGTGTTGTGACAAAATCTGGACCACTTCTGTACGGTCCTACATCAATGCTGCATTACTGTTGCCACTGTGAAAATGGATTTATTTTGTTATTATATTAGGTCACATTTTAACTGTGCATGCTCCACCTTTACATTTAAACAAAAAAAGCTCCTTTTTTCTCTCACAATATATTTAAGTGTATATCAAAATGTATACAGCAATGAACAAAAAATGAAAATAAATGATATCCTTCATACACCAAGAAAGCTTCTTAATGTAAGAGTGCAGCTGTCTTCAAAGTTAAGACAAGCTCTGTGTTTTAGAAACATTTTAAACATGTCTTCTTTCTCAACCAGTTAATCCTGATTTGAGGAGAGTCATACTTTCCTGCCACGTAGAGAAGGAGCATTTCCATTTGGCATAACAGCAACATGGCAGAGGAATTACTTTTTGAATATAGTGACTAAATGTTCTTCTTGGAGTGAGTTATTTCTAGGGATCAGATTCAAAACGACAAAAGGTGATTAACAGTCAGCTGTTATGGGAACTAACACTTGTCTCCACTTGTGAATCATTTTTCCCTCCAGACGCTCGTCAGTCACACAGCAGGGAGCTTCCTGTTTGTTGATGGGTTTGGACTCACTTGTGCTTTTTCTTCATCTGTGTTTGTCTTTTTTGTTCGTCTCCAGTCACGGCGCTGCTGAGGAAGCTGAAGCAACAGTCCAGAGAGACTGTGGAGGACAAGAGGCCCAAGCTGCTGAAAGCCTTGAAAGAGGTTTGTTAATCTTATTTGTCTGATCTGTTCTCTCTGATGATGCTGCCCCTGATGTTTTGGTGTCTTGAGTCTTTTTACATCTCCGTTCTGCCTCTTGTACCCCGTTTACACCAGAATCCACATGGGTATACCCAGGTTTTTTTTAAACACGGGTAAACTTCCCCATAAAAGGCTAGACTCCCATTGCTAGGAGAGGAGTTTGCCCTTCTGTTCTCTGGTGGGTCACGGTCGATGTCACAACGTGTCGTGAAGCACAGCACACAACAGAACAAACAAAATGGAGATCAGCGACAGTCTTACAATGATTACACTTCTATATCTTTTACTTCAGTCCCTCTTTCGAACCCAAAGGCGACTGAATGATTTTAGATCGCTCGCAATTTTTTTTCCAAGATGTGAAAAGTTAATAACTTCAAAAAACTTCATTGCTATTGATGTGCCAATGCCTGGAATTTCAATGCGCGCCATGTAATTGTGAGAGAGAAAGTGCAGTGTCAGTGCCTATAGTCTATACTGCCACAATAAAGAAGAAGAAATTAGCAGGTTCAACCGGGTGTCATGTTTCCATCACGGCTGATCAGAGCTGGAGCCGATAAAGAACCGTGTCTACTACAGAGTCCTTTGACCCAGAGGTGAAAGCCAATTGTATCCATTCTCACTGCTGACAAATCCAGGTGTTAGGGGATGTTCTTGTCACGTTAAAACCAAATAAACACACAAAGAGACTTAAATATACAAATTTCACACTCACAGATCCACAATCATTGTTCCCAGACCACAATGAAGAGTGATTGTCCTCACAATGAATTGAAGCCAAGAGGGACACACAATCACTCACAATGGCCCCATACACGCCTGGTTTAAACATGTGTTTTTTTGTGATCCGATCACAAGTGGACAGCTGTGAGTGCGCACGTTCACACCTGACACTTAAAGGTGGCCCTACATGTGTCTTGTGATTGGATCTCATATCGGATCCCACCTTCCGGCTTCATACAAACAAACATTCATGTCATTTCTGTTGATCAAATAATGATAATAATAATAACTTGAATTTATATATATATATATGTTTATAGCAGTTTTTGTACGGGGCCATTTACAACGAGTCAGAGATGTGCTTGTTCAGGGTTAATGAAGCCTCACTGTGCCTTTGTGTGACCTCACATGCACACATACACTGCAATGTAAGCACACACAGACATGACTATCAGAGCCACAATTATCCCTCTGGATTTGTTGTGTCTGGCTGACATGATGACGCACAGGCTTCACACAGACACAGTAAACATTTAGTCATCTACAGGCTGACGTACTTTATCTACATCTTTGAGCTTCGCCACACGAGAGCCCTTTTGTTATAGTCTCGCTGCTGATATCAGGTTATTGACTCTGTAGGTGTAATCATCTGGTGATTGTTTGCTCTGTCGGCCTGAGTGAGGGATAGATTGAGACCACCAGGTTGGTTCTGCAAGATTTCTTTTTGTAAAATGAGACTAGTTTCTCCAACGCAAAGACGATGAATAGTTATTCCACTCCATTGAGCACCTTGGCGGACCTCCACTGTTGTTCAGAGGTGTTAAAACCACTTCAGTTAGCCACACTGTTGCCCTGGGTGACATGTTCTCATTACAATGAACATGGTCACCGATTATTTTCAGTCACTTCTTCATACGCCCTCCCGGCACTGTCAAAACTTACTGGGCTGAAAAGTTAGATTAATACGCAGCTGAAATTAGTCCCAAAATAATACAGTGTTTAATCCTTTCGTTGAATTTATCGACAATAAGACCTGAATCTGTCTTTCTGTGAATAGCTTTGTGTTTTGACTCGTATAGTTTAACCAGTGATTTTCTATCTTCATTTGCAGCTTGGTGACTTTTACTTGGAGCTTCACTGGGACTTCCAAAGTTGGGGTGAGTCAAGTTCCACAATCTGCTGCCCCATAATATTTATGTTAACATAAAAATGTAATCTCAGTTTCACAAACATAATAAATTATGTTTGTGAAACTGAGATTAAATTTGTAACCACATGTCCTGAGTTAAGGTGTCGTCTGGAACTCAGAGGACTGACACACTATAGTCAGTAAAATATGATGAGGTCAGAGTTTTCACCTTGTGCTCTGAGGTCCGCTGCTGGAGTCAAGTTACTCCTCCTTCTGGGAATGAGCTGACATACCATCCTCTCATGTGGATGTGAGTGTCCATTTATGCTTTGTCAGGGATATCTGCCAGCACCAGGAGCAGAATGTGTTCTCCAGCTGCCACCACTACTAAACAATGCAGGGCCTTGTATATGGTAATGAAGGATATTGTATGAGAGTTTAATAAATGTATCTAATGGTGCTGGTGTAGGAGCTTTTGCTTTGTCAGCAGAAGTCTGGTCTGAGCCCGGGTTGAATTCTGTGTTTACCGCAGTGTCTTTGTGAATTATTGACAAGGTGGGCAAGATTATGTAATGGTCGCGTGATGGGAACTATATGTTCGCTGGTTGCATAACTGTGTGTGTGTACTAGAATTAGTTTTTACTAATTTTACTTAAAAGCAAAGCTTTTAAGTAAAAGCTTTGCTGTAGAGACAGACATTGAGATTATTTTTGTGGGTTACAGAACTGCAGAGTTACTATTTTCCACATTGTGTTATTTTTTTCACCTCATCACTCGACTCTTCAAAAGTAAAAACAGGAATATCATGTTGACACTTATTCAAGTATTCAGACAAAGCACCTTTGGCAGTGATTATAGTCCTGAACCTGCTAATATGACACAACAAGCTCTGCTCACCTGGATTTGGAGATATTCTGTCGTTCTTCTCTGCAGATTCTCTAAAGCTCTCTAGAGATGTTTAATTTGGTTCATGTCAGGTGTCTGGTTAGACCACTCGAGGTAATTTACTGAGTTGTGCCAAAGCCTGTGTTTGACTGTGTGTCCAGGGTCATTGTTCAGTTGGAGGATGAACCTTTGGACCAGTATGAGGTCCTGAACACTCAGGACCAGGTTTTCATTAAGGATATCTCTGTACTTTGTTCTGCACCCTTCCCTCAATCCTGATGAACCCCCCAGTCCCTGACCCCGAAACCCCCCCCCCCACGGCATGAAGCCACCAGCATGTTTCACAGTTGGGATTAAATGGTCAGGAGATGGTTTCCTCCAGGCGAGACTCAAATAATGTCCGATCGATTAAATTCGTCATAGGTGGACTTCGATCAAGTGTAAAAACATGTCAAAGATCTTTGAGAGAAAAGAATATTTCAGTTTTTCCTTTTCAATAAATTCTTTGTCATTAGGAGCGTTGTGTGCAGATTTATAAATAAAATATTTAAATGGTTTAAGTTTGAGGCATCAACGTGAAAAGGGTTGTAAAATAAAATAGGTGACGGGGTCTGAATATTTAGTGAATGAGAAGAATCATGTTTAAACCAACACGTCTCATGGATCCGTGCTCACATCGCTTGAGGGATTTCTGGCTTGGTGCCGTTCAGGCCTGATCAGACCAACAGGCCTGTTTTATTCTGCTGGGTAGAAGAAGCCAGTGTTTTCTGTTATTTTTTACAATGCAGCCACAGAACTTTACTAGACTTTTAAACTCCCACTTAATTTTGTGCAACTGAAACAGCAAAGGAAAATGAAGCCTCTTGCTCCAGTGACTTAAAGCCTGGGGGGAGCTCTGAGTTATTAAATATTAAGCCACATAACTAGACATGCACATGGTCTATATGCTACTGAAGCTTTGAAGTGGTCGCCTTCATTATTGAGTGAAGTTTCTAAATCGAGGCCCCTCCAAGATGTATGACACGTTTAACTGAATCTTTTAATGTTGCAGTGCCTCTGCTCTCCAGAATCCTGCCTTCAGACGCCTGTAAGATCTACAAGCAGGGCATCAACATCAGGCAAGTCCTCTCCACAAATGGAATGCATACATGTCAAATATGTGGTAATTAAATTAGCTTTGGAACATTATATGCTATTGAGTTTGTATGAAAGTAGACAAGGAGCAGCTTAGTGGAAACGGCATTGAAATAAACTGCAATTCCTTAAGAAAACCTTCAATCGAGGCACTTAGTTACCTTATGGTTCAGAATGTTTCTGCCATATCATGCAGCACACAACCCATCATCTATTCCTTCTCTCTCTGCCTCTCATTTCATCTCCTCAGTCCAGTTTGCTTAACTTGAGTGTGAGATAGACTAAAACAATTAGAGCCTCATAGATCTGTAGAGGACGCAGACGAAGATGTCAACTCAGAAAGGCGAGATGCAAGATCTTTTGACAATAAAGGCAGATGCCGCTGTCAATAAAAAATATACAGCAGAATTTATACGTCACGTCCTGCCTCAGCAGCGACCCTCACCGGAGCGTGCCGGACATTTTCCTCTTGTTGTAAACGGTCCTGTCACGGACAATCTCCTGCATTGTTCCTCATAATTGAAAGACAAACTCCGGAAAATATCCAGACCCTTAACACAAAACTGTTAAAGTGTTGCTGAGCTTACAACAAAGTGCCATCAGCAAAACTCCAATGCAGCTGACACACACACACACACACAAAACAATGAAGCAATAGCAGGAATCCACAATGCTTTGGTATAAGGCCACATCTGTAGCATATGCACAGTTATTAACCCACTGCTCAGTGTACTATAAGTTATTCTTGTTTGCTTGACAGACAAGGGCAGGCCCTTATCTAGCACATACGCACATGCTTCTATATCTGGGCTCCACAACATATCAACGGAATCTATTTGAAGAAAAAATTCAGTTTGCGTGAGATGGCCTTGATGTGGAGCTCGTCGTTACTCAGAATCTGCTCCTGTCTGATTTGGTATTCATAATGCCCTCTGATTATCCTGGGGTTAAGAAGATGGTGAAGGAACTGTCACCCTGAGCTAATCTACTTTCTCGTGCTACAGTGTGTCAACCCGTCACATTGACTCCTAGCACCCAACACTTTGTTTCTGCTCTTCAAAAGATGAATGTTTTTCTTTCTGCCATATTTGACTCCAGGACTTCCCATTCTGACAAATTTTTTTTTTTTAAGACTCTTGATATGTTGGTTTCCCGTGGCAACGATTAGCATACACAACGGCTCTCATCTTTCAGAGCAATGGTGTGAGAGGTTTTCTTCCGCTCACACTCTTTCACAGTGTCTCCTGCAGAGTTAGATGTGACTAACAGTAAACTCAGTTTAGCTCCTCTGCTGTCATCTTCTGGTTACTTCTCCTGTTTTCTCCTTTCATATTTCCGAAGTTCTCATACTAAACTAAATAAAATGTGTGTGTGTGTAGACTGGACACCACCCTGATAGACTTCACGGACATGAAGTGCCAGCGCGGTGACCTCAGCTTCATCTTCAATGGAAACGCCATCCCCTCCGAGTCTTTTGTCGTGCTGGACAATGAACAGAAGGTTTTCCAGCGGATACACCATGAGGTGTGTGAGACCCACACAGATATGAGTGTGAAAGTATAAAGCCTAATTCAGGGTTCGTACGGTCATGGAAAACCTGGAAAAGTCATGGAATTTTAAAATGTGTTTTTCCAGGCCTGGAAAAGTCATTGAAAAAAATAATTTCCCAAAAGTTTTGGAAAAGTCATGGAAATTTGTTATATTCTTATTTTCATGTCGTTCGTTTTAGGGATGGGCATAAATACTCGACTATTGATTAATTGATCATTAAGAATTTCATTGATGACATGTTTTCATCGATAAACTATTCATGTTCGCTATGTGGCAGGAGGTCGGAATATCCGAGTTGCCCTGAACGCAGCACAGCGAGGCTGTTAGCAGCTGGAGGAAGCAGCCCGGAGTTAAGCCTCCGCGGCTCGGCTTCATGTCCGCACACGGACCCTCAGTCCACGCGGAGGGTAACCCGGACAGACCCGGGTCTGGGTGAGGGGTTCCGGGAGTGAGGGCGTTACAACGACCGGACTGAGAGGCCGAGAGCCGTCATATCGAGCTAGCTCTCAGCGGCTAGCTGCTCTCTCAGCGTGGCTTAGGAGGACAGCAGCGCTTATTTACAAGTGCAACATTGAACGGATCCTGTTTAACTGCAACAAGAGTTGTTAATCTTGTAATAAAGATCTCAATGAGGAAACACGCTGTTTTTTCTATTTTCACTGCATTTTAATATAGGCTATAAATAGTGATATAAATAAAATATGAATGATTAATCGAAAAATCGATCGTTAATTCTTCCGACGATCGATTAAGACAATTTAATCGAATGCCCATCCCTAGTTCATTTACGCTGAGTTTTAAGTAATTCATACATTTTTAAAGAAATATGCTCAAAATATAAGCAGGCATACTTTGGTTTGTGTCATTTAATATGTGCTGTATGCCTTGGAATTCTCATTGTTAGTTTGAATACTACATTTTGTCACTTTTTCACGTATACACCGAGATTTCACGCAATGTTCGGTCATGGAAATTTGGTTTAAAGTCATGGAAAAGTCATGGAAATCCATTGGTCAAAATGTGTATGAACCCTGCTAATTTACACAGTGAACATTACAACACTTATTTACAGTTATGGATAGTGATTGTTATTACTGATTAACCTGCTGATATCTGTCTCAATTTATCGTTTTGTCTGATAAATGTCAAATACATTTTCCTACAGCCGTATTCATATATATCTTGTTTTGATGTGTTCTGTCTTTTAATAGTTTTCTGCTTGTATTGATGCTCATGTTGTGTAACTTCAGGAGTCCGAGATGGAGACGGAGGAGGAAGTGGACATCCTGATGAGCAGCGACGTTTACTCTGCCACACTCTCCACCAAGTCCATCACGTTCTCCAGGGCGCAGTCTGGCTGGCTGTTCAGAGAAGACAAGACGGTCGGTGTCATGTTATTGTTCTCTGTCGTTAGCGTGACATTCATTGTCAGATTATAATTGTTATTCCCACTGCCACCGCTTTCCCAAACGCTGCTCCGGGTCACAGGGTCTCACCAGCTCCAGGAATTGCTGGAATCTTCAGTAGCTTTTCCCAGACACAAAGTTGGAAATTTGATTAATTCTTTGGGAAATGCAGGAAATGGACGGGGCTCAGTACACAGATTTCTATCAGCGTGTAATGTACACAATATGTTATGCTTTAAGTAAACCAGACAGTTGACCCCTGGACCTGTATCTTCTCTGACCTGAAAAAAAATCAAACAAACAAAGACTGATAGAATATTTAAGGCCATGAAAGGTCTTGAATGGAAAACCAAAGAAACCCTTATCGTTTACTCTTTCTTAACTGCTCTCCATTTTGTTTTACTTTGCTTGATGTGTAAATGTTGTTTTTCTGGGTCTTCTCACTTTTTTACCTTGAACTCCATCCACTTTCTTGATCATATTTCCTGTGCTTCAGACCCACACCAGGCAGGAAAAGACAGTAAATGAATTGGGGTAGCACAGTGATAACCCCAGGAAGGAACCGCAGGTGATAGGCTCAGGGTTAAAAACAACACAGACAGGGTTAGGGAGACACGGAGGCGGTGAAAGAGATATGTGGAAATTGCTCCTTTGTCCTTTTGACGTGTGTTTAAAAGGGAAATTGGCGGCTCAGCGGGGGGACTTATCTCACTGTTTCTTCTATCTCAAGGAGCGCGTGGGAAATTTCCTGGCAGATTTCTACTCCGTGAACGGCCTGGTCCTCGAGTCCAGGAAGAGACGGGAGCATCTGAGCGAGGAGGACATCTTGAGGAACAAAGCCATCATGGAGAGCCTGAGCAAAGGAGGGAACCTCGTAGAGCAGAACTTTGAGGTGAGTCGGGATGATTCTCACTGGTCGACTCAGTAGAGCGACAGAGTAAACAGTCGCGTTTACAGCATCTGTCCACAGCGGGCGTGTGGTGCTACAGAGCCAAACCATAATTACACACGATTGCGTAAAGATAAGTGGGGTTATGGGGCCATCTTGAGCACGGAATCCGCAAACTCCCTCAAACGTGTACACACACACACACACAAACACATATATTTTTAATGTTGGCTATGGGGTGTTTCTGTCTGACCACGTCTGTAACTTTCCAAAACAACGATCCAACGATGTGCCAGCTGTGCAGAGGTCAGAGAGGATTCAACGGTTGAACTTCTCTGTTGCTCTGTTTTCCTTTTGTTACACAACTTCTTCTATCTCCTAAAAACTCTATTTTGTCCAAGGAATCAAAACTATCTCCCTCTTTTAGTGACAGCTGGATTTTAACTCCATAATCACTTTGGACCTTTTTGACCAAAAGGTTGAATGAATTATGGAACAAGTGGGAAGGACAAGCATCTGTATGTATTGTCTGCTTTTTGCGTTTTCTGATATGAAAACTTTTATTTACAGAATAAACAAAAAATACCAATCACTGATATATTGGAAGTTTTTTACTCCCTTAATATTAATACATTGATCCTCAAAAACCCATATAAGCGGATTTCTACAAATGAGACCAGTGTCAGATGAAGATTAATCTACACACAGTCATTCTGTTGTGTTTATTTAATGTTGTGTGACTGATGTTTGGGTTTAATGAAGGAAGGAAAAGTAAAATTATGCTGAAATGATAAAATAAGTAACTCCTGTCTCTCTTATTCTCTAGTTGGGAAACTACTTTGTTTTTAATGTTTATGCACCAGAATAAATGTTTTGTCTTTCAGCCTTAATATTAATTCCAGTGATTTCCACTACTTCCTTGTTTTTATGAATGACAAATGACCGATCAGCTGCACTCAGTCCTGTGTACTTCATCCCATAAACCAACAAAAAGTACGACAGGATTTTTAACTTAAACTACCACACAAACGTTTAGTTCCTGGTTCCACTGGTTTAAATACAGGTTTAGATGTTTTCTCGGGGAACAATGATGATTACAGTGCAGATAGAACAACTAGTCGGGTCACAGTTTTCCCTTTGGTTAAACATCCTGTTTACCTATACCTCCTGCAGCGTAACCACCAGTCCAGTCCTGAAACTGTCCTGTCCCGCTGGAACCTTGGGGTAGGACATAAGTCTCAGAAAAAATCCAATCCACCTCCCACCACCTCCCTGCTGTATGTGTTCAAAGATCAATCCTGTAGAAACAGCACGGCCCCTCGACTCTATCAATCCATTTTGCATGGTTTATTGAAAAATTCCAGTCTCATTCCCCCACTGTTGTTTCTTCAATGTCTCCAACATGAGAGACGCTGCTCCGGTCACTTCTGTTATGAGGGAGGTTTGCTCCCCTCCTCATCCACTTTGCATGGAATCGAGTGCCCAGCACTGCCACCTTGTGGTGAAAACGACAAACCGGCACCTTGTTCACGGGGACGATCCTCCGGCCTATCACCCCCCCCCCCCCCCCACGACCCTCACCTCACTGCAGTATGTTCCAGAGTTTGCTTAGCCCTTGTCCACACACACGGAGCATAAAGCTTTGTGAAGACAAAGCCTCCAAACACTCCACCGATGCTTTTTAACTGCTCGCCTGTGTTTTTGTCGACACTCCCTTGTTTCCGTGCTGGGCTTTGTCTCATCCCAGTATGATATGATGTGTGTCAGTCTATCCGTGAAGATCTGAACCAGACTCTACTCATGTCTAAAGTAAAAAGCTGTGTTTTAGGTTGCCTTGCTGTCAGTGTGGAAATAACTTCTCCCTCAACACTGATGGAAAACGATCCATGGACGGGGGTGAGGGGGGGATAAGCAGCTGCCGTGACGTGGCTGTGTTTACCACAGAGAGGGCCAGCGGGTCAGCTCTGTGCCTGGCGACACAGGGAAGCGTGGGGAGGCTTTTCAACTGGGGCTTGACACTATTGATCTCACGGATGAAGGCTAAAACCCCTGGTGCCATGGAATGATGGAGGGGGGAGCGGGAAGCAGCATACCAGCGTACCAGGGCCTCCGCGGCCTGTGTGTTCTCTGCCCTCGTCACAACAACACGCCAGAGCTGATACGCACAGTGTGAGAGGGAGCACCTGACCAAGCTGCTGAGGAGGAGAAAATCAACCAAACCTCTCTGTGATGGCTGCACTGTTGTTGGAAATGATGGGGACATGATTGTCCCCGGTGTTTTTCTCACCTCAGACGACTGACTCTTGGCTCAGGCCGGGGTCTCGTCACTCGCCGCATTTCCCCACATTATTCTGCCCTAGTTGAGTTGTTTAACCACAGAGGACAGGTCAGCTGGCCTCATTCTCTATTTCTTTCATTTTTTAAATGAACGGTAGTTTTCATGGGAAAGTGGATAGAGCTCATCCCAGGTCAGGGTCAGCAAGGAGAGATCGTCCAATCTGAAAATAAACTGACATAGGAGGCAGAGTTGAGATCGTTTTCCACAGAAAGTTGAAATGATGGATTTGTTTTGGAGAGAGTTTTCTTTAATGCTGCTTTGCTGCTGGATGAATCTGTGGATTAGGGCGTGACCAATTTATCGGTTGGCCGACGTGAGCCTCTCACAAACATATCAGCATCGGTATTTATGACAGCCAATATGAAAACTTATACTTTACACAACAAACAAAGGAAAATTTATATTTTTTAAAGGAAATATTAACAATAAGTTATATATATTTGGTTGAATTATTGTTTCCTTTTATTCTTAGCTTTTTCTAAAAAGGTAGATTTCAGAAGTTATTAAGTTGAATTTGAAAAAAGGTCAAATTAAATATAATAATTAAAAAATAAGTTGCACAGGATTATGAAAGCCTTTCATTTAATTGTACATATATTTTATATATTTCATTCAGATAATTCTGATTTGTATTTTCATCACTTCAAAGTACATCTTGCATTGATAGTAGATAAAACTAACCCTGCTGTAAATTATATATATATATATATTACATTTGTATCTTTATATCAACGTGTGAATCTTTCAGAATTGTACTTAATACATCGTTGGTGGTTAACTGCATCTAACAGGATGTTATGTCCTTGATAGATCATGATGTTAAACACAGATGATCATATGAGTGCTTTTATTTTGTTACTTCCTGTGGTCTTTGTCCATTCATCTGTTTGTCCACCATCAGCATCCAGTCCTCCAGCCACAGATACAAATCTTACATTAGCGTGTACGAAAGAACTCATTCTTACAGAGGCACACTACTTCTACTACTTTTATTTGTCACTGTTGCATTTGTAGAGTCTAAATGCCCCAAAATCAGTATAAACACTGGTGTTCAGGAGGAAAAGGTCAGAAAGTTGGATCAGAATTCACATCCCATGTTCAGTGTTTGACTGTTGGTGGTATATGTGTTTCACTGTGAGGCTGACCGGGATAAACTGGTTTTACTGATCCACTGGGGCCCTCTAGTGTCCTGTGCTTTGCTCTGTGGAAATACATACAAAAACACAAGAATAATGTATTAAAAGATTTTTCATGAATCAAGATCCCCAAGTTGACAGCTCACAGGTTCACAGCCTGTTTCAAGATCATAGATATTATAAAGTCAGAGTAAGATGGTGTTTCTGTGACTGGGGAAACTTTATCAGATGTTTCATCTGAAATCTGAATTCAACCTGTTTTATTTTGTTTGTCTCTGCTTCTCAGCCCGTGAGGAGACAATCTCTAACCCCCCCATCACCCAACACTATATCCTGGGAGGAATACATCAGTTCTGACAATGGAAGGTAGGTTTCTGAACACATGAAGATTCCACTTGTATTTTTGACAGAGTAACTGTAAATTACAGATGCAGTAGTGGCCTGATGACTTAATATGTTTAATGAAAAGAAAAACTGGGGTGTAACTCGTAATTTTGATACACGACAATGTCATTTTACACACATGCTGCATGTCTCTGATAATGTAACTGCGATATTCTGGTTTGATGAAGTTCATGTTGGTAAGTGTTCAGTAGGGGTGGGAATTGGTAAAAATGTGACGATTCAATAGTATTGCGATATTTGGGCCACGATTCAATAGTATTGCGATTCTGCAATATATTGCGGTACTGCAAGTATTGCGATTCGATTCTGCGATATATTGCGATTCATGTCGCCCATATTATTCAAAGGCATTACAAAAAATGAGGAAAATAAGACTGCTCAACTCACTTCAAATGTCACATTTAATTCTGTGAACAACATTGTCTTCTACACATTAACTGAAGTGCAAAAACTTTGTCCTTGAACATTCAGGACACAGGACCTTTGTAATTATTTTCTGAATAGGAGACCTCTCACATGAACGCTGAGCTCCCAGCACATAACTTACAATTATTTAAATACAATACAGTAACATAAAGCAGACATAATAGAGTAACATAAACCTGAGAATAATCATATAAATAAGAGTAACCTAGAGCTTCAATCAAATTGAGAAAAATAAACAAATGTCTGCAAGGTAATGACCCAAAATGTTAAATTCGTTTGGGAATATTGGCATTTTTTTCAGAAAAAGGAGTTGGTCAACATGCTCAGATGTTAAAGTGCTCCTCTGGAACGTTACTATATCTCCTGCAGTGGAGAACATCCTTTCCGCATACACACTAGGTATCTTTTAAACTCTGAAACTCTCCTCGTCATGCTTTGCCGGCCAGGGGCTGTTACATATATAATTTAAAAAAAAAAAAAAATTGCAATACTTTGTTTTACAGTATCATTATAATCGCGGGCGCAAAATATCGCGATACTGAACAGAATCGATTTTTTCCCCCACCACTAGTGTTCAGGGTAAAGATCATAATTGAGAATTAAGATTCGCAACCAATGGAACATTTCAACCAACAACCACTGCAGCAGAATTAGGAGAATACGTCAGTGACATTATTCTGAGATGAGTTTCTGACAAGCTGCTGTTTCTGTCTCGTGTCAGAGCTCCTCATCTGGGACGAGAGCTGACCTGCAAAGAGAGCAAGAAAAACTTCAAAGCAACAATCGCCATGAGCCAAGACTTCCCTCTGGGCATCGAATCGTGAGTCGTCTCTTTAACTCTCACACTTCCACAGTTAGTGGAAGACACAAATGTCGCCTGTGAGCTGCAGTTGAAGCTGTTCATGTTGTTTATGATATTTTCCTTCTTAATTTATCTATTTTCATTTGTTTTTATTAGTGCAGACAACATTTGTATCAGATAAAGTAGGTTTCAGATTTGGGGAGGGAGCCTGTATGTATTTGTTAATATGTTGGTTTGTGAAATATTATTGATACTATGTTGATTTTGTAATTGACCCCCTTCGAAATGTAATTGTGCATCTCAAGGGGTTTTGTCCTCTAATTAAATTTGAAGTGAAGTGACACTGTAATAATGACCTAAACTAGCACATTCATATATATAAAAATCGATCTAAAGCTAAATATGCCAAAATCTAACAATGTAGGATTAATAACTGACAAAAGCAGCTTTATATTTGTCTGGATTTCGGTGTCTATTTTCTGAATCATTTGTTCGTCTTGTTCTGTCTCAGGTTGTTAAATGTTCTGGAGGTGATTGCTCCCTTCAAGCACTTTAATAAACTCAGGGAGTTTGTGCAGATGAAGCTCCCCCCTGGTTTTCCTGTTAAACTCGGTAAGTAGATGTGAATAAAAGAAGAGATTTGAACCATCTTTAGGATTTTCTGACAGTTTGACTGAGAAATGAAAAGATACAGGGTCAGCAAACTGAAGGATGTGGTAACTTATACGGAACGAAATCCACTGGAGATGTTGTGACTTTATAAAAACAAAGAATAAGATATTGGTCTGTTTTCTAATTGTGCTCTTGCCTCCCTGCAGACATCCCCGTCTTTCCTACCATCACGGCCACGGTGACATTCCAGGAGTTTCGCTACGACGAGTTTGAGGCGACCATCTTTACCATTCCCAGCGAGTACAAAGAAGACCCCAGCCGCTTCCCTGACCTTTAACCTCTCCATGCCGGGCAAAGGAAACAAACGTACAACCGGGCAACATTCTGCTACAAGACATACTTTTATAAAAATACGAAAAGGAGAAACTGAGGGAAAAACAAGCGGCGGTAATCGCTTCTTGACAGTTTATAGATTTCATCGGACGTCCAGACTCTGATTCCAAACCAACGAGCAGAGTTTGATGAAGATGACGGCGCTGACGGAGACGTCAGCACCTGATGAGAGGGAGCGTCTCATCAGTGAAAGGGCATTGAAGTAGAGATGGGTGAGAGCAGGGCAGTTGAGGGGGGGGGGGGGGGGGGGGTAGGAGCAGACGTGAAAAGACGACCGGCTCAGCTGATTCGCCGTAGTTCCATCTGTACGTGATGTTTATAAAGCGACTGTGTTTTAACTGACCTGTAGTGAAGCACTGATGTTACTGTGTGACACGTCAAGGAGGAGTTTCACTAAAAACCTGTTTTTTAACTTCTTTTCCTACTGAAGTAAAAAAGAAAACTCTCAAGGTGCAAAGTCATTTTAACTTTGGGATATTCGATGTAAAGGTCAACAACACAAAACTGTATATAGTCTAATCCAGATGTTTCAGACAGATGTTGAGGGGAATGGAATCATCCTCTTTTCATTTTTTAACTCTCACTTCTTGAACATCATCAAATGTTAAAGTTTTCCCAAAGATAAACACTAAACATTTAAGATTCACAAAATTGAAAGTCTGTTCAAGTCTATCTTTTACTTTTGAAGGTTAAAGAACTTTTAAAAAATATTCTTTTTCTACAGTTCCACTTTAACCCTGCACATTATAAAGTCTTGAGTGTGTGTGTGTGTGTAAAGATGATTTTCATGGGCATGGAATACTACCACTGAGCTCCTGGGCACTATTTAGATCCACTACAGCGACTGCGTTCAGTTGAGTTCACTTTGTTGACGCACAACGCTGCGTTGGTTGTCAAGGCGACGTTAGACAATGCTGCAGAATTTGTTTTTTAATGGTACCACAGATTTTTTGTTTTCTCTGAGCAGCGGCGAGCGAATGTTAGAATGTCGGGTGTTTTGTTTCTGACTTCACCTTTTTGTAAACTATGTAACAAAGTGTACAACGGACGGACATTGTACAGATGTTAGATGTTAGGGAATGAATGACAAAAACATTCACAACATTTTTACACTTAAACCAGAACCAGGATTTTTCCTCCTGCACAATAAGTTTTATTGCTTTTGTCTTTTTATGTTTTCTCATTACTCGTGCTACGTCTAAGACCAGAAGGCCTGTGAGTAGCATCTCACAGGTCCATTTACTTGGTTTGTAAACATGGTGGCAGTTGCTATTTTTGTACATATTTGTGTTGTTTTAAAGGAAAAAAATGAAAACCTTTCATTTCTCCTGTCATTTTTTTCCCCCTGATAAATTGTACAAGCCTTCAGATGTGTGGAACCAAAAATCACTTCCACCACGTGTAAAGCACAAAGCACAGAGGTTCTTAGAGAAGTGAGTGTGTGAAAGGCTGTGAGGCGTTCACTGGAGGCTGGGGAAAACCGCCATGAGGTCTGAACCGGTGCTGCTATGGTTCATGAACTCTTAGTGAAGCTGAGACAACAGATGTTGGAGGATGTTCTTGTTCCCTGGCTGTTCAGCATCAACATTAAAAGAGCACATGTTTATTTATATCCATATTCAGTGCAGCCAAAACTGTTGTAAAGGTCTGCAACACTATTTTCATACAAAAAGTACTAAAATAAAAAATTCCACATATGTAACTGAATTTGGACTCCATGTTTTTTTACAGTCATAATTCTTTCAGGAGGACATAGTTTGACATTTTGGTAAATAAGTGTTTAAGTGTAATTAGAAGATTGAACTGATTTGTCAGGTTAATGTGGAGCTACTGTCAAGATATGAAGTTTTATTACATTTGCTTAGTTAAAAGTTAAATTAAAGTTCTACAAACACATTTTATTTTGCAGCGGACAATGACACTAATTACTGTCGTATACATGTATATCGGTTAATATTTTTTGCTTAAAGTTGAAATTTGAGTTGATGAAATGTCACGTGTTAAAAAAGCTCCAGTTTAAAAACTGGTGGAATAACTAACTGATCCAAAACACATCGACGAGAATAAGGAAACGTCACATTTATAACCAAATTGTAAAACGCTTTGGTTCTGCATTTCAAACAAGTAAAAGGAATTGAAATTCTAGTTTGTGTCATTGCTAATCTTATGATTGCGATTTGTACATTTCATATCAATGAATTATATATTTTGCTTATTCATACGTTTGACAAATGAAAACAACCGTTTTCTCTGCTTGTGCGGAAAATGTTCAAAGACGAAGCAGCAGCAAAAGAGTCACAACCATGAAACTTTTCCTAAATTTTTCAAATGAAACAAGTCGACAGTCGGATCCGATTTTATTTGTTTCCTTTGGAAAACCTATTGCAGACAAACTATTTCATTGCAACATATTCAGTCTACAGTGTACAATTACAAAGCGCTGTAAATAGGAAGGTCAGCTGAACAACCACTGGGTGCATAACAGTTGAAGCAAAAATGGTTCCACAACCAAAGAGGAAAATAAAAGAAACAGGAAGCTGGTGCTGCGTCACTAACAGTCTGAGGGAAAGATTCAGTCCTGACCAGTAAAATATTTACAAATGCAGCCGATCAGAGGGAAACGCTGCGTATTCTACCGTCAGGAAGACAACATCTGAACTCAAAGCAAAAATAAACAGGATCTTAAAAAAGTACATGAAGACAATTTAAAAACAGGTCTTGTGTTATTCATGATTTAGTCCTCGTTTTCTAACGTCTTTACAAAAATGAATGGACTGTTTTCCTCTACACACCCCTCCCTCCCCCAAGGCGTCTACAGTTAAGACAACAAATCTTTTTTAACCTTGTGATCAGGCACAGACATGTTGTGGCCGATATTAAAAATATAAAAAGGACAGTGGGAAGAGAACGTTGCCATGGTCTTCTCGGGGGGGGGGGGGGTTAATCACTCATCTCCATGTCTTCCTGATGGTGATCGTCTCCGTTCTGTTTGGACTTTTTGGGAATTTGACCCTCGGAACTCTCCACCTCCTCTTGGCCTTTGGGAGATGAGGCCGAGTCGGAGTCGCTCTTCCTCTCGTCGTCATCATCCTCAACTTCCTTTCCGCTGTCGTAACCTTGTTCCTCCTCGTCATAATCCCGGGTCACCTGTGACGCACAATTGAAGAGTGTTCATAACCAATGAAGGGAATTTGGAATCTAAATGCTGCTTTAAGTTCCCAAAGTACATTTGAACAACACACAGAACGTAGTCGTATGTACCTTGACGTCTCCTTTCTCGCTCTCTGACTTGCGTTCTCGGTCTCGTTCTCGTTCCTTGTCTTTGCTCTTCTTCTTTTTACTGGTGGAACGTTCCCTTTCGTCTCTTATGCGGTCCCTGTCCTCTTTCCTGTCTCTGTCCCGCTCCTTCTCGCGCTCCTTGTCCTTCTTCTTCTCTTTCTTATGGCTGCACACATTATCAATACATGATATTGTTATCTTAAGCTTTTTACTTGAATGTAAATTAAAGAAGCATGCACATGACTCAACTCACCGTCTGGGGGACGGAGACCGGGACACCTTCCTCTTGGGCGAGCGAGTCGCACTGCGGCTTCGCCTATGTCTCCTGAAGCCAATCAAAGAAAATAAAAGTCAAGGCACAAAATAAAAAACAAATACTACTTTGTGTAATTCTTATCTGGGTTTAATTTGGCATGTCCACATTTAATTCAATTATTGGTTCTCAAACTATTCACTTCTACAGTTAAGTTAAACTGCTTCAACAACTCACCGGCTGATGCTTCGAGATCTCCTGGCGCTGCTGTAGCTCTTAGGAGGCGTTTTGGACCTTTTCTTAGACTTCTCCTCCTTTCTCCTGTCCCTGTTCAAGACACAAGCAAAGTTAGACAATGACATAACAGTGGTCATCTAGTAAAAGTGTGGCATTATAAAAAACGCCACACTTTTACTATTTGAGGCCAAATGCACAGCAAAACAGAGGTAAAGTACCAAAGCAGAGAAACAAATCCTATTCAAGGCCCAATGTTAATGACCACCACATGCTTTGCATCATTGAATGTTGTTAGCTGAAATGTTCCTTAAGAGAGTTGCGGACCTGGACCTGCTGCGGCGGTTCCTCTCCCGGGAGTGGGACCTCCTCCTTCGGGGGCTCTTGGTCCTCCTCCTACTACGAGAATGGGACCTTCGCCGAGACCTGCTCTTCGAACGTCTGCCAAAATAAAGATAAGATCATTTTTAAAGGGTATTAACACAACTGTATGCCATGTTTTGTATGTGGACACGTAGCTCAGAACTCATCTTAGTAATCTAGTAGTAGGCATCCGTACCTGTGTCTTGAGCGAGATCTGGTCCGCCTGCGCCGAGAGCGTGAACGGGAGCGGGAATGTTTACGCTTGTCATCTTTCTTATCTGCAAAACGACGACAATTAAATATCGACCATGTAGTGGAGACTAATTGCTTTGACAATAGAACAAACGGGATGTACAAGGTTTTAGAGACTTAAGTTGGTTGTCAGCGTATACAAGAAACAAACAACTCACTTCCAGGTTCGATGGCTGCAGAGATGAGAGACTGAGCTTCTCGGACTCTCTTCATAGCCTCTTCAATCTCCTTGTTGGAGGCGTCATTCTTCATCCCCGAGTTCAAGTTCAGTCCGGCTGCTAATGAATTCAATCTGCAAAGAGCAATCAATGAATTACATTTTTCTTCAATAAATATTTGAAATTACATACTCTAGATGAGACTGTAGTTTCTTACTTGGGGTCCATGGACTGCATGAGCTTCAGAAAATCTGCAGAAAGAGCCTGAAAGAGACGCACGAGATGTTAAAACATCAGACAATTTGTTTGAATATGCTGTGACTGGGAATGTGGCTCATTGGGAGCTCACCTGGGGGTTCATGTTTGCTCCCTGCATTCCCATGGCAGCCATTTGCTCCATGCTGGGAGCTCCCAGACCTCCAAATGGTGTCCCGCCCATCTGAAATGTCAAACAATTGAAATTGAAGGCAAAGCTGGATGAACAGCATCCAACACAGCACAGGTGACTTTTTACTAACGCTACAGCGGCTGTTTTGTTTGTAGGGAAATTTATCAGCATGTTAAGCTACACTAACAATGGCACAGTGCTCATCTTCTGCTCTCTGCTACGTGCTAAGTGCTACAAGATACTAAGCTGACCATATTATGGACACATGTCATTTAACACCACTTTCCTTAGATAGGCAGCGCTCATTTACAACTCTAATGCATCATTTATTCATGTGGGCTGATTCCACCGGTCATTGATATGTGAGGCTGCCTGGAAGGTACAAAACAATCTAAATCAAGTAATACTAAAAACAGTTATGACATTTATTTATCTTTCAACGAGTAGCATATATGAGGAGCACAAGTTTTTTTTGTAAGAACTCACTGATGCCAGAGGATTGGGTGTTGGGAGAAGGCCTCCACCAGGCATCATTCCTGCCACGGCATTGGCTGGAGCCAGCAGAGACATAGCTTTAGATTCATCAGGAATGACTCCTGGAGAAAAACAACAGCATTTCAATATATACTCAGAGCATATAATCAATAAACACTCACGACTTGCAGACAAGCCTCCTTAGTCTAACTCCACTTTTGTGAAAAATAAAAAAAAAATAATAATACCACTTTTTGTCTCGTCTGTAAATCTTGATCCCTGACTTTTTTTTGTGTCAAAGTATGATTGTAGGATTAGCGGCTATGAGTCTTAAAGTCACAATACACACTGTGGTCAACACTGCCAAGATTTTATCACCTGTACTTGTTTTTTAAGTCATGAACCAAACGTTAGCAAGCACAGCCAGTTGTCCCGTGGGATGTGCTCTCAAGTTTCATTAGAGGTTTTATGAACAAGCGACTCGCGCCGGCTGCTTCGCTATAAAGTACACAAGAACATTGAGATACAGAAAACAAAGTTCATGATTTGGGTGTAGACACAAGGGTACATTTCAACATGACTTACCACTACCAATACAAAAAAAACACAGAAAAGGTTCAGTCATTTTACCTTTTCTGGGATTTGATTGTGCTTACTTTGTACAATACCAGCAGAATAACAAAGACAAAAAGGCTGATTTGCAACATGATAAAATACTCATACTACTAAGCTTCAGAACTGGTGTTAGCCAACAGTATGTCAGAGTACAAATACACAATGTCCAAGATAATCTG
Source organism: Limanda limanda (assembly GCF_963576545.1). NCBI lineage: Eukaryota > Metazoa > Chordata > Actinopteri > Pleuronectiformes > Pleuronectidae > Limanda > Limanda limanda. The sequence continues at coordinate 13,086,747 of NC_083644.1, read as the reverse complement.
TACTAAACAGTTATGGGCTTGTGCCAGCAAAAATCATGGAAAATGTGCCCAAAGCTGAAGAAAAACCAAACAGCAAAATCTTAAAGGAGATGATCATCCATGGTTGTGCAATCTGAAAACGGGCTATTTTTAAACTGACATTTTTACATGGTTTTTAAAAACATGAGGGGAGAGAGAGAGGGGGGGAGAGAGAGACACGCTCACACACACGCGCACACACACAACAGAAAGGACACTTGAGAACAGGATAAGGCTGCAGAAGACAAAACTGTTGGTGGCATTTTCAGCAGGGCCTGGTATATAGGGGGCTGGCTGAACCAGGAAAAAGAACTGTAAAACACAACAACAAAAGAAACACCACTGTTAAACGTGAGATTCACTCAACTCTGTCAGAGTCATGTGTGGAGAGGGTCAATTAAAAAATATGCATTTTTACTGCAACATCAAGCAGACTTATAACACTACTTTTTAGCTTGTATGTTAGTGGAAATTTGGGAACACAAATGCAGTCTAAAATACTATGATGCTTTGGCACATGAAGCAAGTAAAATCCAAAGGCAGCTTGTGCGCTTATAATTAATAACCAAATGATATGCTTATTTACTTCCACAAAATCGACTGTGTAGACGACAGCACACTTTGGAAATTTAGTCTTGCATGCAGAGCTGATTAGTTAATTTATCTTGCATGCTTTGTGGTATAGGGAGGTCCCGAACATTTCCGATCAGAGCAAGTTAATAATAAAAATCTGCCAATACCAAGCCCTGATCCAGTATTTATATTTTTTCTTTTGTCATGTATTTGTACTGTATACTGAGTATACTGTGTTCTGAACAGCTCTGCATTAAGAAAAAGAAAAAAGGGATTCCCACAGTAAACTCACAGGATTTCTAGCCTGTTTGGCTGACTGCACCCCCCCCCCCCCCTCAGGGGGGTGGGCCTGTAAGAATGATTGACATCTCCCTCTCCTGCTTAGTTTTCTTGCACCTATTTGAGCAGGACACCTGGCGTTTGATGACATCAGCAAACTCCTCCCAGAGCCCGGTCCAACTTGAACCCAAAAATTGCTCTAATCAGCCAGTTACTGAAAATACCTGTGTGTCAGTGCACAGTACTTGAGGCTTTCCTATTATGTGGTATGAAATACCAGCATCAGTGCTGTGTGATGGCAAACAGTGGCTGTAATAGAGGTGAGTGTTAGTCTGGATTTATCAGCAAAGTGTTAGTCTGGATTTATCCAGACTAACACATTGGAAAAAGGTTGAAAAATATAAACACAGGATAAGAAATGGTTCAAGCTTGACAGTAGATCTATTTTTGTTTTAATACCTTGATAGGCCTCGATTCAGGCCTGCTCGGGGCATCCCTAGGTCGCTGCATGCCTACTTTGTAATTGTAATACTTGAACGTGAGGAATTGAGATTGCCCTGCACCCTGTCCCCATTCCCCTAAATTAACTTAAGAGTCATGTGGCTATTCTTATTTTCAAAGAAAAGATGCCTTGAACAGAGAGAGAAAAATAAAGAGTTAATATTTTACTGCAGAACAAGAGAGAGAAGGTGGCTTGCGAGCCTGGTGCCAATATTTTTTTCTAATCTCCTGATGGCAGCAGTGGACCACTTTCAGCCAGCAGGGAAGGGGCTCTCTGCAAATGACTTGTCCACTATGAAAACCACAACACAAATAACAGAGAGAGAAGTTTACAGCTAGATTGTAAGACATGGACACAAATGCACAAGTCCCTTTTTATGTACCTAGAAATGCTAAGCAGTGAAAAGCTTAGCTTAATTTGATTGGTCAGGAAAAACTCACAATGGCTCAGATTGCAATGCTGTTTAACACACCTACACATTGTGATGTAACATTCAGAGATAGCCAAGTGAGTGACATGAGAACAAAACAGGGACCCACCTTCTGCGAAGGGGACCACGATCAAGGCTCGGTCCACGAAGACGGTGTTCGTCAGGTGTTGAGAGACTCCCACCGATTCAGACTCAAGGAACTTTACAAAACAGACACGTGAAGTCACAGGCAAGGGAGAGTCACTGGAAAAAAATACAGATATGTTGTGCAAAGAATAGAAACAAGGAGACCCACCAAGCCATGTTTACACTGAGTTTGTGTCCCCAGGGACAACTGAGCTACTGATGGATTATGAGAGAAAAACACATACTGAGATAAGACTTGGTTAAAAAACAATATCTTTAGTGTGTTCAATCATTTCCACATGTGTGTCCACACGGTTGAGAATTAAAGAATACTGCCAATCACTCATGTTTAGACCTTCTTCTCATTAGATGGTTGTGATGTCTTCATCTTGCCTGAAAAGCAGGACATTTCCTACCTGCACAGTAGCCAGATGTAATTCAATAGAAGAGAATACAAAGCAGAGGACAATTATTTCCTAGTCAAATGAAAAATACTTCAATCCAGGCATCCTAGAGGGATCTGGGTCTTCTAAGGGAGGCACTGATCACGAGATTTGCATGTATTCCTCCTATTTGTCCATATGAATTTTTGAGCGTTTTCTACCTCAGCTCTTCACTGCCACATAGAGACGTAACAAACATTTAATCAAAGTTGATAAATCTCAGTTAATGTTATATTTATTTATTAAAATATCTAAAGGAAGAATGTTACTAATTTGTGGTAATGTAAAACAGAAAAAAGGCAGAACACGGCTAATGCTTGGTATTTTTCTGTCAACTCATAAATTAATCAAACTAGATGATCAGACTTTTGTGTGTTTGTTTATCGCTCTATTTGTATTAACAGTAAACTGAATATTTATTAGGTTTACAGTTTGTCCCATTTTCTAAACATTCACTGGTCAAGTTATGTTTTTTCCAGACGATGAATCGACAACATTATATTTCTATTGGATGATGGTCTTGATCAAATGCATTATCGATTACTCAACTGGAAATAAACTATACTGCGTATTTACAACATGATCATATCCTTGATTATTATTGATCGTTGTAAAATAATATGTCAAACATTTTTTGGTAGCAGCTTTTCAAAATAAAATGTAACTTTACTATCAACATATAGACATAAGTCGTTACCCTGTAGAATATGATGAGGATTTACAAGCGTTAATTAAAACACATGGGAATTAACCAGAACTGGTCGGAGGATTAATCGCTAATCGAGGCTTTTTTGGCCGTAAAGATAGTTTGTTCTGTGGGGAGCCGCTCACCGAAGGCGCGGGCAAACATTAGCACTAGCATTAGCATTAGCGAGCCGTGTAGCGGGGCCTGCTCGACGCTACAGGCCCGAGGAAGAGCACAGACCCCGGCGAGGCAAAGACAGACGCTTGACCCAGGTGTAATGGGGGATACTCACTCGGGAGGAAACAGTTTGAGCTCCTCTATGTTCCCGAGGAAGCCGAACAGAGTCCTCATCTGCTCGGACGTCGTGCTCGGGGACACATTGGTCACCTGGACGACGTGGGTGCTGGAGTTCATGTTTCCCGACTGGTTAGCAAGCTGGCTAGCTCGAGGCTAGCGACGCGCCTGGGTTTAAAGCCAAAAGAGACGAGCTGCGAAAACGTTCAGAAAGAAGAAAACCACATTAGTCGAGAAGAGGAAGCGGCATCTCTCCAGGAAGTAGACGTTGGTCGTTGTTAGGGACAAACAATGAGAGCAGCGAGCAGCCAGAGACTAGACCGCGACCAGCACTGTGGAGGGGCAGAGGGGTGCGTTCAAGTCCAGCGCGTACTTATCATTCTTTCCACACTAAACACAATTGGATCCATTACATTGGGGCAGCAGTAATATGGTAATAACAATGTTTTAACGGTGAAAGAAATAAAAAAGGTGCACTTATTTCCCACAGCCCTTCAGTTTACATGTTTTGACCAACAGCTGAAAACCCAAAGATTCTCAATCTACTGTCATGGCTACATTCAAATCTCTTTCTTTTTGATTTCCTTTTATTTTAAATTTCCTTTTCACATATTCTTATGTTTCTTAAAATCTGGTCTCTTTTGTGAATACAATTTTAGGTTTTTATTTGTATCTATATATCGTATGTAAAGCACTTTGTACTGCATTTCTTGTTTGGAAGGTGCTATACAAATAACAGGTGACAAAGTGTCAAAGGTCACACCTCTGCACATACACGTTACTTTACTGTGATGTAGAGCATATCTTCTCATGAACACATTTTTTAGATCATGTTATGGCATTTTAAATGTAGGAAACAGGTGTAGGACAGAAAAGCTGATGTTTATTTGGGACATGGTGAGACAATAAAAACTGACACCAGTGGAGCATCCATTCATAAACAAAGCAGGGAGGGAAAATGACACGAGAGGCAACAGACACCATTCTACATTTATTTTACGGCACTTTTACACTTGGAAACACATTCCAATACATAAGAAGGCGACAACTCGAGCCCACATACTCTCCCTCAATCTCACAAAGGAGGAAACAAGAGTCCAACAGAGGGTGAACAGGCCTCAGCGCTACAGTATCTATGTCTCCATGAGTGCCGACATTGTTGAGTGACATGAGACAACTGCTCGTCAGTGAGGTTGAGGCAGATAGATTTGACCAGAGTTAAGTGGCGTTCCATCACACAAGTCGGAGGTTGGAAAATCCCAATATGCGAGTTGTCTGGAATGTAGCATTATCAATCAATCAATCAATCAAAAATTCAGTAATGGTCAAGTATCTGAGGAGAAAGACTATGTATGCTGCAAACATAGTCTATGGTCAGCAGCCGGCAAGATCATTATCCACCATCAAGATCGGATGCCACTATAGTCCACAGTCATTGTGTCATTATCAGAATCAGAATCCTTTTTATTGCCAAGTATATTTGCACATATTGAAAAATTACCATGGTGTGGTTAGTGCACTGTACATCAAACATAAAACAGCAAAAACCAACAATATATACATTAAGACAACAATATATACAGTAAGAAACAATACGTTATGCAGCCAGCCTCTCGTTGGCTTCACTTTTGGGAGCAGCCATGTCGTCCATCTTAATATGGAGTCTATCTACGGGGTGGAGGTGGCCTTTAAAAACACCAAGTGCCGTCTTTTCCCGACAGTACCCGAAGGCATCGGGCCGGACCACGTTTGACGCAGAGTGGGTGTGGTCACGGCAGCGTCACAGGATTATGCTGCTAGGCTGTTAGCTGCAGCTCTGAGGCTCCTACTCCCCCCGCGGGTTTCCCTCCTTAAACCCTTACGTGTGCACGGACGCGCTGGTTCCTGCGGGTCCACGAAGGTTCGCACTCGTCGGTTTATCTTTTCAAACATTCGAACTCTGCTCGGCTCGGTGCAAACTCAGCGTCGGAGGGAAACTCAAAGGGAGAGTCGTGGCTCGCTAGCATCCTCCTCGCAGCCGGAGGTGTCAACAGGTCTCTGCAGCAGCTCGGTCCCCGCGGAGGGTCTCATCTCCTGCGGGGTTTCTGTGCATGCAGGTGGGGCGACAAGTGCAAGTGTGACGTTATTCAGGTCCAGGATGAAGAAAGTCTGATCCCGGGGATCACCGGAGAGGATGTGACTGCACGGATCTGCAGCAGGAGGCAGGCGAGTCCCACACTTTCTCTGCCTAACCCCTTTTTTCTTGGTTTTCCCTTGTTAACATTCCGACGTTCCTTGGATCAACAAAAGTTATATTAATGAACTGAACATATCTGCATGAACTGTATTAATGTGCATGAGCTAAACTAATGTGCATGAATTGAATTAACTACATGAACTAAATTAATGTGCATGACCTGAAATAATCTGCCTGAACTGAAATCATGTTAATGAACTGAACTTATATAACTGAAGTGGAAAATACTAATTAACTGAGAAATATTTATTTTTGTTGAACGATTTGTAATACTGTTGTTTTGTTAAGTAAAAATACAAATTGTATTCAAAAGCTACCTGTGTCTCCTGTGTCTTGGCATTTACACATTGGGCTCCAACCGAACCTATTAGTCTGCATTGGTTACACAAAGGTGTGTTATATCGTTTATTTACTGTGCATGGTTAGTGATGAGATGTTTGTCCCTGACATTATCGTGAGGGATCTAAACAGACACAGTGGAACTGCACGGAAAATATATATTGTGCAATTGATCAGATTTGGATCCAAAGATAGTTTATAATGTCTCCAGAACCTCCAGAAAGTTTGGTTTTGGAGTTGTGACTTATCTGAAGTGGCATAACATTACTTCGCAATGGTGTTAATCAACATAATACAATGACATAATACATGTCAGTTGATTAGTATTAATAATTTATCTTTTCTATTCCATTCTGTCCATTCTCTTACAGGAAAATGCTGACGAGTCATAAAAAGTGACCATGACCCGGACGGACACAAAATGGTGAACTTTTACCCGTTGACTCCCCCGCTCTCATGAGACCAGCAGGAAGATATGGGCGTCCTCAGACTGGTGCTCAGAATCATGGGTAGGATCAGCACCTTCAGGTCCTATCAGTTTGTGCTTCTCCTGGCGGCCGCTCTCGCCGTCGTAGCTTTTTACTACTTTGGCTCTGAGAGGCAGAACTTCTCCAGCACCACGAAGAGGATCAAGCAGAGCCAGGCCAGCCACAACACCAACCGAAACGACGCCGACCTGACCGTGGACACCAGGCTCTCGCATACGGGGGGGTCTGAGGAGCAAGGAGATGCAGGAGGACAGAGTGAGGATTTCAGGTCAAAGTCGGGGCCTAGTGAGGTTGCTGACCAACGCTACCACGCACTCATGATGTTCACCAAGGTGGACAAGAGCCGGAGCCTGCAGGACAAGTTCCGGGTGGCCATGTTGTCTATGGTGGAGCACGGACACTTTCTGGAGGGAGAGGTGTTGGTGCTTCATTTCGTGAGCGACCAGGCCAGCAAAGAACTGGGAGAGAGGATGCTGCAAGAGTTTCTCCTCGACGCAACGTTTGAGTACGAGGTAAGCAAGTTAAAGATGTGTTGGCCTTGTGCCGTTTGTCAGTCACCTACTGATTTCAAAGTATAAAAAGTCTGTAAAGCTTCTTTGAGTATTTTATTTTAAAACATTCAAAAACTAGAAACAGCAGTGGATACCTCCACCAAGGTCCAACAGTCTTTTATAAATCCATATTTCATGAATATCAGTTCTCTATATATGCCACATTTCTTTCATAAGGATTCATGAATTATTCTCTAAGAAATGCTTGCAATGTTAAAGATAGAAAGCATTTTATGATAACATTTCCTGGATCTGCCCCCTGATCCAGATCCACACAGATCATTTTATGGGTTCTTTCTTGGGTCATGCTCCTCCCCTCCGCAAAATTACTAACTAACAATCAAATACAGACGAAAACATAACCTCCTCAGCGGAGGCAATTCATTCTGATAATAAACAGTATATGAAGAAATAACAGTTTTCCTTATGAGTGATGGTCAATCAGTAGTTTTGGGATCTCGGACAATTGACCTGACAAAAGATATTTAAGATTTATGAAATTGTTGTTGACTATTTTGACAAGTTTCTTACATTTCAAAGACCAAACAGTAACAGTTTAGTGTTGCAACGAAAAAAAGCTATTGCCAATTGATTAATCCATCATTACAATAAGTTTTGCTCTAAGTTATGGCAGATGCTAACTTTAAAGCCCTAAACCTACATTTATAAAAGCCTCCTTGTTGATGTTTGCGTTGGCCGTAGATGCAGTTTGAAGTTCAAACACATGGGGGCAGTGTTGGCCTGCCAAACAAGTCCCCCAGCAGCAGGGGTATCCCTCCCCAACTGTTCTCTTCCTGCCAAAGCAGAGGATTATGTTCCCTCTCTGCTGGTCTTTCTCTGACATGCAATATCCTTCCTCCTCTTTTGTATTCTGCACAGAGAACATGATCACAAACTTGCTTACAAATGACACATCCCCTCCTAAACCCTCCTGAGCAGCAGCAGCAGCATCTGGTGCGGATGTAACCGCTCTCTATTAGCTCACACTGATCCCAGGTCTGCTCTGCATTTGGTCCGAGATTTGTTCAGCTTGACATCTCTTGGCAGCCTGGAGCCCGTGGGTTAGATGCTCACTATTCATTTCACTCTCTACACTCAAAGTCTCTTTTCAGAGTCTTGTACGGTAAAAGACAAGACAGTGTAATGATGTGAGGTCGGCAACACTCATTAAAGCTGGGTCTGTTTTGTTAGCAGGGTGTGAGACAGACCAGATAAGGTGTCTTTCTTCTAGCTGCAGCTCAGACTGGCACGCAGAGATGATTCCTCCACCCCTTCCTCTAATGCACCACGCGGCCAACATTAATAATCACTGATTGCTCAATAACGACTGAAGTTTGCCAAGATACACAACACATCCGTGGGACAGCGATAGCACAGAGTAGTGGCAGTACTCAAAGGAAAGAGTCGTAAGAGTCTTTTTTTTTTTTTTAAAGGATCACATTTATAAAAACATTTTGGCTTTAAGAAACACATGTTTTTCGTAATGTTTATTTAAATTGTCATCAGAAACATGTCGGAGGCATAAATAAGAAATAGTGGAGATATGCTATGATCTATTCTAGTTTATAAGTGTTCAGACCAACCTATAAGGCGAGGGCTGTTGGTCATTAGTGGTGTGTGCTGGCCGTTGCAATACTGGATATATGAGACAGAATATTGATAAAATCTCATGACGTGCTGTCCAACATCTTCATTTACATTTTGGTCAGTGCTACAAAGATAAATCTACAAGACTGACATTGGGTGATACTGCCCTTTTTGAAGCCTCCACTTTCACATTTTGTCCAGGGCCCCCATTGGTTTTTTGAAAGCAGCTGTACATGGAGGTTTGGGGGGGGGGGGGGTGAGCCCCACTGAGAGCTTGAGGACACTGCACACCCACCTACATCTGTGACCTGCAACCATTGGCCGGTCGATTTCATTCACACTGTATCCACGCTCAATTAATGTTCAATGGTTGATCGTCTATTTTACACTAAATCTGTTCATAATTTACTAAATGAACACGATGCCGTGTTGAAGAAGACTTGAAACCAACGATTGAGATGAAACACTCTTAAAGTAGAAATGTTGACTGATGTTAATTAAGTGTGAAGTAGGGTCATTTTCTCATCGACTTCAATAGAAAACAGACTCACAATCTTGCTTGTGTCTCTGTTGAACACACACACAACATTCAGTGCCGTTACATAAAGTAAGTAAACTTTGTATTTTCTTTTAAATTGGTCTCTTCACATCATTCCAGTCCACTGCTTTCAAACATGGATTAAGATAATGACTCATGAAAGGATTGTCTGCCACCACCAACACTTGTCTCTCATAATGTGCACTCGAACACTCACTCCTGACAAAGTTACAGCTGGGAGCCGACTGCCCAGAGGCTGACGCAGGCAGTGTATCCGAGCATGTTGACATCTCGAGTCTCATTCTCTTTAATTATTTATCTTAGAGGAGCATAGTGGTAAGACAGTGGTTATGCAAGAACTTTAAATTCCATGTCTTCCCGACAACTCAATGACCCACTTGACAGTCGACAAAAGGTCTGTGGAGTCACTGCCCCGGGGCTGTGCTCATTACTGCTGACCAGCTTTCTCACTACATTCTGGAGTCGTTCACACTGTGTGCTCTGGTGTTAATCACTGGAGATAGATTAGGCAGAGTGTTGTGTCACGATTCCCAGTTGAAAATCCTGTTCCTTTAAGCAGGAGTACCTGAATGTCATAAAACTTAGTCAAAGTAAATCAGACTTTTAGAGTTCCTGAATGTGGGTCCGTAATACTTCACATTTTGTCAGACGATGTGCACAAGTCTGAATATAATGTACCCAATAAAATATGAATAAAACATTTCAGAGCCACAAGTCTGAACCAACTCTGCGTCAACAGCTGTTGCGCTGACGTTGTAATAATTATTTGTACAGGTAGAAACCTGTAGAGACTTTGAATGATCAAACAATGTGGAATTTGTCAAGTTCGTGGGAAGACTGAAAGCGATACGAACCAAAAGACTTCTCAAGAAATGTTACCAACGTTCAAGTGCCCCATGGGTGGGATGGTGAATTTTAAAGGCCAAGAAGAAAAGGGTCATTATCTTCATCGTCATTATCTTCACCTCTATATGAAGATCGTCTGATATCAAGGAGTCTGATTTGTACAAATATTCAATCTCCACTTTGTGAACTACTTTCTTTTTCTTCCAGATTTGTTTCTATTAAAAGATGCGTTCATTATTTTTGAAAATCTGCCCCCGCAAAAGACAGAGAAAGAAATCTCTAATGAAAACAATAATGTTGTTTTAAAGTCAACTGCATATCCAGCTTTCACGTGTAATATGTCTCATTCTGTATTAAAGTTTATACAGGCTTAAAGGTCTTTATTTCTCCCTCTCATGCTGTCTTCAGTAGAGATTATAGGCTACAGGTCCTACCACCAAAGTCAAAAAAGGAAGTTTTGCTTGTTGCTGGCAAGCAGCTCAACGTGCCAACGACTGCCAAACAAGTCCAGTCTCTCAGTCGGCTTTGTGCAGCTAGTTTTGTCTGTACGCCAAAACCAATACTTTGCCACATAGACTGGATACCAGTGGTATCAGAAGTATAGGTTATAAACACAAAAGTATTTATTTGATCACTTAATAAAAATGCTGATTTTCTATTTGCCAATCGTCATCATGTCGTTAAGTCTGATATGAGAAATCTGGGTCGGAAAAGTGGAGTGGGCCTATTGAATTTAAGGGCTTTCATACACTCTCTAGTGTGTAAGTGAAATAACGTTCTTCTAGCATAATAACAATGTTTCAACAAACCTCATTACCCTTTTCATGTTTGATTATTATTTATGAGGTCCTTGGAACTAACTTCTTCAAACCATTGCAAGGATTTCATGTGCCTTTACATCGCATTACCAGCTGCAGTCCAGGACATGACTGATATCCACATATGGCCGAGGGTTTACCTTAATCTGTGAGGGATCATTAAATTATATTTTCCCAACGAGGCACCTGGGTTTGATTTATAATATTACATCCATACGGTCTATTTTTTTTATGAAGCCGCTAACATACACACTTACTGATGTCAGGCTTAACACAGAAAAGTCTTGATCGTCCTCCGGAAATACTGCCTCGAATCAGCATATTTAGTTTTTCTCCTGCAGGAAAGCTTGACTGATTATCAGCGCTTACTGTATTTAAAAAAAGATCCTCTTTCATAAATCTGGTTAGATATCTCCTGTACATGGTCAGAGCAGAAACTGCTGCCTCACAGCTGTGGAAGGATTAAAAGCTCTCAGGAGCGGCAGGAAACTTCCCCACAAGCCGACAGAATTTAAAAAAATTGGGCTGTAGTTTAATGTTAGACCTTGAAAACGACATATGATAATGTGGCGCAACAAAAGACTAGTACTTTTGGTTTTATTCTTCCTAATAATATACTGTGGTCCTTTTGTGTGAGGTTATAGGAGGTCAGAAGTTTTCTGTAGTGGAGCTTTCAGTTATGAGCAATTTCTCTTTCCATTTTGTCAATACATCACTAAATCCCCAGCTCATTAAGCATTGAAATCGACAATAGCATCGATCAACTTTCTCAACACGATGGAGCTAATTTTCTCATAGCTATAAAGGTCAGGAGAGCAGACTTCTCCACTCAATTCTGTGAAGGTCTCTCATCGAATTATTACATTTAATGTCGTCTCCAAGTGACTCACTCCAACAGAAATCTGCATTAGCAAAGACAAAGATGACATTTAATCGCTGTCTAAATTCTCTTCAGAGCTTAGTTGCAGTCGTCAGCAGTGAACTGGAGGCGAGCGTCGGATTGCTTTGAGTCACTTTGGTTACTTTTGCAATCTTCAGAACAAAATGTTATGTTAAATATTCTAGTTGGCCCCCAACTTGTTGGATGATGAAAATTCCACTTCAGTGGTTTTTTCATTTTTATCACTTATGATTTCATTACTTGGTATTGTAGTCGTTGTTGCCATTGGGATAACTGTGAGAAATTAATTTAGTTGTTCACCACATGTTCTGCAAAAGTCCAGATGAGTTTTGATGAGTACTTATGCTTAAAAAGATGATTACACACAAGAAGGTCTTAATTCAGCTTGATGGGATATCCCAGCACGTGGAGGCAGTTTTTCTTCAATGTAATCCAAATTGTAACACAAACTTTAAACCAAAAGAACACAAATGAAGCCACTGACCAAAATCTGTGACTGTGATGGTCTAATAAAGCAATATCTTATCCAGCATCTTAAATACTTCCCCAGCTCCTCTGCAGTTTGGTGACTGTTGCACTGACCTGATCTCATTGCTGATCTCTCCTGCAGGTGTTGTTTCATGACGTGGTGGCCCTCACACAGAAGCTCTTCCCTATCGTGGAGGCCATGCAGAAGCACTTCAGTGCCGGCTCCGGAGCTTACTACAGCGATGCCATCTTCTTCCTTTCTGTGGCCATGCATCATATCATGCCTGACAGTAAGAAAAGCACTTTTCTTTGTAGCAGTGATTCAACTACTTGTGCAGATTACTTTAGAATAGCCTGCTGGTGTGAGTCTCAGATGACATAATTTTTAAACAATCTAAAGGTAAATGTTACAGATAACTTTCTATATTTTGTATGCTTAAAGGGTCATCTCACCCATATTTCAAAACAATGTAAAGTCTCTCCTGCCAATGCAGATAGTTTGGGTATTTTTTAGCCAAGTTTTGAGATATCTATCTCTGGGAAATCTGTCACCACTCCAACGTAACAGGGATGAAACGACCTTCAAGCTGGTCAGATGTTTAAAATCGACACTGACCGCAATGCATTTTCAGAGTCAAAGTTCTATAGATAGTATTTAGTTGTAAACCACACCATCAGAAAACATTAATAACTCAGATTTCAACATTCTTTTGTATTTTTCCTAGTTCTAAAGGCTGCAAAAGCAGATACTGATCCTTTATTTTTTATATTTTGAATTTAGGGTTCCCCCTTTATATTTATTAAATAACTTTATTGTTTCTCAATTCTGTACCCACTATCTATTACATTTCTGTTCCCCCTCAGTAAGTGATCCCTCCTTTGTTGGGAGGTTCTTTCTTATCTGAATTACAGATCTAAGGATAGTGTCAAATACTGTACATATTACATTACATGTCATTTAGCTGACACTTTTATCCAAAGCGACTTCAAATTTGTGCAATCAACATCCATGGTGGGGACATTCGTGGTTCAGCATCTTGCGCAAGGACACTTGGAAAATTAGATTTCACCATTTTTGTCACTTTATGCCAGAAGTTAACTTGTACTAAAGGACTTATTGAGAAGTTTCCAAGTTGTGTTTGGGTGAGATGCAGTACAGCCCCAGTTCGGTTCTGCCCATGCATTTATTTCTACTGAATCAGAGGTGTTTTTAAATTCACTCAGAGGCTCACATCTCTATTCTGGCACAGTGCACAGCTGGAGAAGCCAGTGAGGGCAGGTATCTCACAGACACGTGGCATGCTGCAGAGGCCCTGGGGAGTAGGAAAGAAGACGTGATCTATCACTGCCTCCCACATTAGTGCCCCCTGTGTTGGCGCTGACTGATGGCAGCGATCTCCTCCGGTGATCACTGTTTAAGTCGGTGGGTGTGCAGCGTGGGGCGTCAGGCCACAGATGCACCACACCATTTGGCTTTTTGCGGTTTCGATCAAAACAACACAGGCACATGTGAAACCGGAAGCGTGTCTTGCAGAGAGCCCGGCATCATCCCATTGAAGGTTTTTAGACTGTAGCTCAGCGTGCATGGCGAGGAGTGATGTCAGAAGTTTGGATCATAACACAACAGGGGGAAATCAACAGTCTTTTTGTGTTCAAATGCTTTCCCCCTTCCAGGACGATTTCTTCCAGACTTCACAACCCCTGTGGTCGAATCCACGTGTTCATTGAGGTTTTCTATCGATCATCAGAGTTGGCTATTTCCACTGCTCGATGAGAATATATAATTGCAGGAGAGGAAAGGATGAATTTTTTTAAGGCACAAAAGATGATCCTGCTTGGAGGTGGTGTTTGAGTGTGTGGTTGTCAGTCTGCTTGTGGTGAAGTATCGAAGTGCTTAGATTATAAGGATGTTATAGAGGCACTGTGTGTTTCATATGACAGCGGAACTGGAGTTGTGTGTCTGCTGGTGTCTCGTGTTGCTTCCTGAAAATCCTTATTGATCAACCAAACTTATTGATCAACCAAAGTGCTGCTTTTCTTCTCTCTCCATCCAAGTGGTCAACCGTTTCTATTTACAGATTCTTTCATCTATAAAGGGCATATTGAGTTTGTCTTGACACAGGGAGTGGGGAAATATGTGGAACTCAAATCTAAATCAGTCTTAATCTCTAACTTGTGAAGTGGGAGATGTCGTGATTTCAGAATATTTGGTTGTCGGAAAAGGAGGAAGGAAAGGAAATTGTCAAGATGTCTGTGCTAAGTTAATTACACAGCCTGAACAAAAGTCTTTGCTGAACATTCATGGAAAATAAAAAAGTTTAAAGGTTTCACAGACAGATGAGACTGAACTGTATACCCTAATTTCAAATAGAAACAGTTTGAAGATAAATCTTTGACAGTTGAGTATTTAAGATCGATTTGTCCTTGGATAAAGCAGCTCATAGTAAATAATTTTAACTTAATGGTTAAGAACTTTTAACCTCCTACCAAATGCACTGTGAAGTGCTTTATAATTGAAACATTGAGATACTTAGACCTTGAGATAAAATTGTTTGGTCAATTATTAGCGAGTAATTAACAGCAGCTTTCTGTGACACCCCTGAAGCTGTGACAGGCACTTATACCATAATGAAAGCAGTCAGGTGGAGAGAATACTATGTTCACACCATCTGTCTTTAGAGGACGGTAAATAAAACTGTACGATAGAACAATGTTGAAATGAATGATAAGGTTCCTAAGAAATTGTTATTGTTAGTGGAGAGGTGTTGCGTCTTTTGCATCCCCTCTAGAGGTCTCAGCATGTCGGGGCATGAGTCTCTTCCACAACCCCGACGTTTATTTTCCACCCAAGGTGGAATGTGTGACTCGTATTATATAAATGAGAAAGGTGATGGAGCAGGCCTGTACGGATCTGCTTGTCATCAGGGAGGCCAAAAATAACATGGCAGAAAAACAGTATGTCAAACTGTCTTTATTTTCTTGACAGTGAGGAAATCGATCGTTCTGTTCATGAATCTCTGAAAACAGATACCTAGCATAAAACCTTTTAATCAATTAGCGGTTCTAATAAACAATGTATACATTTTCTTTTATATTTAAATAAAGCTTTAGTAGATATTGCTGCTATAGTCAAACCTCGTACACTTTGTCCTACTTTTCCTCAAGTATTTAGTGATATAAAGTAACTGGGTTGTACAGAATTGAGTAAAAATTTCAGACACTTCAGATTCTGGTGACAATATTGGACCTCAGTAAATATTTTCTTACCACTCAGAACTGATGCTGCATGGAAATATTGAATTTAAAATGATTGTCAGTTGGCATACTGGACAATATTGATGCACATCTCTCAATAAATATAACCAGCCCAGCTATAGTAAAAACAGTGTTTATACAGAGTAAAAAACACACACAAATTTGTCAGTCCTTTTTCCTGTAGGTCACCCTCAGAGACCAACACACAATCCTTTTTGTTGCACATATAGCGTCAGTAAAACACCAGACTTAACGTAATTGCCTGTGTAGATGGCTAGATATCAAACAAGAATCTAATCTAATCTGCGAGACAGATGACTGAAAGGAACCATCAGTGTCCAACTAACACATGTTGAAGTGCATGTGACAGCTTCACATAGAGATCCCCTTGGATCTGCAATGAAACCCAATAAAATTAATCACTGACGTAAATCCCCACTTTGTTTCCAACAACAAGATTAAACTAACAACAAAGTGATGGATACCAATTTGATTTAAATTGTCAGTTTGTAGTCAAATTACTTTCTTTAAGTATTGTGTCAAAGCAATGAGATCCGAGTGTAAATGCTCTAGTAAAACTTGTATTTCTCAGTGTTGGTTTTTGAAACATCTATTGTTCTGTTGTCTTGGAAAAAAAGGTAACATTAAATAAGATAAAAATCCACTACTGTGAGAAATTAAAGGGGGTTAAATAATGTTTTACCATCTAGATAATTACAAACACTAACTTGATTTTAATTTAATCGTAAAGACTCAAAATCTAAAGATTATTTCTTTCTTTATATTTCATCCTGTAACTTGTGCCCGTGACTTGAGGACCCTGGTTAGCACTAGACTGTTTGTTTTTTCTTGCAGCAGGAAACACATCAGAGGTTGGACACATGGGAAGTGTTTGCCTTTTTAGAAGAAAAGCAGCAGTGTGTTTTTCATGAATGTTGTGGCAAAGCAGAATACAATGACCCTCACAAAGAGGCAAGTGTTCACATCAAGACTGATATTAGGCTTTAACAAGGTTGACCCACTTTTCTCTCAGGAAAAAAAAAGTGCTGTTGGATAACAGTGTCTCAGTTGTGTTGTTGCTGTGGCTGTGTTGATGTTTAGTCACTTATAAATGTCCCATCTATCCAGAGCCTCGGGCGAGCTCCGAGCCGTCGTAACACCCCCCATGCACCTGGCTGAGACTGATCTTCTTTCTATTCAAGGGTTTCCTTCAATGGCTGCTGTCGATTCAGAAAACATCAAACTGTATGGGGTTAAGAGATTATTGGGAAAAAACATTGGGCTTCTATACTGGTTGAATCTTATTACATATGTGCATTTAGCTTTCTTATCTTGCCTCCTGTTTCCCTCCATCATCCGAAGAACGTCACACTTCTCTTAATGCTGCTGGAAAATGATTTAAGATCAAACGATGAAAATCTCCAACAATTCAAAATGATGTGGATCAACTGCACCAGCAGTCATTGAGTTTATGTGACAGCTTTCTGTGGTTTTACTCAAGTAAAACATTATGACGTTAAGATATACTTTTGTTTTAAGAATTAGAAACCAACTCTGTCTAGTTTTAAGTTTTATCTCTCATCATATTTCCCTCTGGAGCTGTAGAAAGAAGAGACAACATTCTTTAATTTTGTTTTTGTGATTCTCATTACGGCCACAAAAAGTTGAACAGAACCTCGGTCTATAAATGACTAAAAGGATCCATCTTTTCTTCAAGGTGATTTGCTTTTATTTATCAATTCATGTCAAACATTCGGTACATATATAGTGTATGAGCAAGTCATGCAACATTAATTCATGTTTCATGTTTTTAAAGGGACATTTTTTAATACATTTCATGGAAAACCCCCTTTCTCAACCTTTCACACTTGAACAGTCCTGTCAATAAAGGCAAAATTAATTATAATCAGCTGGATTGTAAACTCTGTTTAACCAGTGTCAAACCAACTTTGTTTGTTCATCACCAAGCTGAGGAAATTATGGACAAAGACATTGACTGGGTGGAAGCATAAGAACCCTCTGTCTCCTTCTCTGTCCAGGCTAATATCCAGCTTTAACTAAAACACTAGTTGATAATTATTACAGATTCTTTCTTGCACTTTTTCAAGAAAAATTATGTTTCTTTTGTCGCTCTACATATCTTCAAATTGAGCGTACGCTATGTGAATGGAAAGTCCTTTTTTTTAATCCAAAACAAACACATGTTCATGATGAAAGAAGTTTATATCACGTAAAGATGAGGAATATTTGAAAATGTTCTCCAGCTTTGACACAAGCAACAAGCTAGTGGGGGAAAAAACCACAATTCAGAACTGTTGCTTCAGTAATAATCTGATCTCTGTTCTTCTAACGAGAAAACCCAGCAGCAGTACAACCACCGCCCACCATCCGACTGGACTTTCACCTCCACAACTTTGTGTTGAGTAACTGATCTAACATCAAAGGCACCACATCACAATGTTCTAATAATTTAAGACCCTCATCCTGTTGTAATCCCACTAGTTAAGCCTGGTTAGTGCAAACAAACAGCGCCCATCACTCAGGGATCACACTTGCTGCCGCTCTCTGTTGCCACAGCACACGAAGGCATTGTCACGACAGCTTCCTTGTTTGGAGAGCACAGAAAACAGGTCGCTGCCGTACTGCTGAGTCGTGCTTTTCTGTCGTTTGTTTTGACGTGATTTTTTTAGCGCATACTTCTAGTCCGCCCACGGTCTTCCCATAGCTTCTCTCTGGATTGATCCGAATTCCAATTTGCTTTGTTGGGGCCGAGATTGTGATTTTTTTTTTCGATGTCTATGATTCCCGTCCTTGTTGAGTCTGGTGCTTTGCTGGATTTTGACTTCTTAGTAAGCTGGTGATTACTATCGAAAATACCCACTTCAGTTACTACCTTCAAGATTTACAATCTCAGGATCCACTCTTTATCTGGACAAAATTAAATCAAATTACAGAGGTGAGAGACCACTGCATCGTTTTTTTTATGATTTGAACACTGATGTACTCGAGGAAACTGAGATGCAGTTTGCCAGCTTCAATCAGAAAAACTGTTGGACTAGCTCATATGCTGACAGGTTGATAGTCGTTGTGGGGAAATTCTACTTAGTGAAATAAAATGTTCTGTTCTTTGCTCCCACATTAGCTGTGTCCCATTTCAGGGGCCGCCTTCTTCAGAGGATGCAGTCTATGTGGCCTACAAAGAAGGTGGCCTTCATGGAGCACATAGACCACGAAGGACAAGCCTAAATGAGACGCCTGGTCTATGGGAGTTTTCTGTTATTTGCGTCACCACCTCTGTTGTGTCCCAACAAAGCTACAGAGGGACACGATGAGAAAAGTGCATTGACCTTCGTTATTTTTTAACATTGGCCGTATACTTGCATTTAAAAGTGTGACCATCAGACGTTTTGGTCTCATCAATTGCCAGCGTCATAATCGCTTTGCAAAACTATTTGTCACCGAATTGCAATGGATCGTGGGACAGGTTGGCCTGTAAAGGAACCTGTGGAGCCTTGGTTGCTCAGGAATGGAAGAATGAAGAATTGTCTCAGCATTTGTAATGGGAAAGCCAAGTCAGGCCACTGTGATGCAATCACTCTTCAAATACAGCCTCAAGGTTGCAGCACTTGAACTGAGACACAGATATTAAGTCAACATGTCCTCTTTAAGCCTCTTTCTTTTTAGAAGGGTAACGATATAGATGGATTCTTTCACACAATCCTGATTATATTCAATGTACTTTCAAGATTCATGTGATTCTTATGCAGCTCATAATTCTTTAATGGCTCCATCTTGTAAGTCCTTCAGCAGCAGCTGCACAGATGCCATCAAACCAAGCTTTTGCGTCGCCGATAAACATTTACTGCAGTAAAACTCCAGGCCGTCATCTGACATTGCAAGTGTTTTCGTCTGTCAGTTGTGGCCGCGGGGCACCTTTCCTGAGTATTTCCCATCCTTTCATCACCACGGCAACCAGCAAAACAGAGGAAGCTGAAACAATGAACAGATGAGGGCCTGAATATCCTGGTTGTTATGATTTCATCTATAAACAAGACACAATGTTAATCATTTACCGAAACACAAACTGCACTTTGTGATTTTAAAGTATTCTCAGCCTTCTATATATTTCGCTGCATAATTTATAGACACATTTGTGCAGTTAAAATGTTTAGGTAAATGGTAACATTACAGGAAGGTTAAGATAAGTACACAGCCACATAGTCAACCATATAAGGCTGCTGCTCCTCCTTTCTTTTAAGGAGTCTTTCCTTATTTCCTCTAACTCTGTCTTCCTGAAGGAGTCTTAGAAGTGGTTAGCCAAGCCATCACTAGATGATGTGCCATTGGTCAAAACAACTCTTTGAACACAGCTCACTCGGATGTATATTTACATTTTCTGAGATCACACAGTGATCAGTTTGAAGTCTCATCAGTGTAATGTACATTTGATGTTTTATTTAAACAAAGTCCTCGTCTTTCAGGTCAGACGCGCATAGTGCAGCTGGACCTGGATCTGAAGTACCGGACCAACATCAGAGACCTCTTCCAAGAATTTGACCTGTTTCCTCCGGGAGCCGTGATAGGCATCACCAGAGAGATGCAGCCAGTCTACAGGTAAACAATTTGCACACAACACACATGCTGCTGCCGGGCTTCTGCTGCTTAGCACATTGAATTCTGACTCAATTTAAGATATTTTAAACTTTTTTAATACCACACTAAAATTAATTCAACACCCTTGGATACCAGTCAAAGAATGACTGAAACACAATAGGGACAATAAGGTGTACAGTTGTTTAAGTACAAGGATTTTTGTGGCACATTTTGTCAGTATTTGAAGATTACGATCAAAGAACATGACCTGGACCCAGACAGAGGCAGAAATTTATGGATTGATGAAGCATTAGACTAGGTAATTCATTATATCTGCAAATCCATTGTGAGTCAATGAAACTTACAGGTTTGTTTTTGTCTTTTAAGACAGTCGGGTTTTGGTTGTTTTGGTCACTAAGTTTTTTCTTGTTAGTTTGTTCTGACTTTATCCTGCTTTAATCACTTGGTTATACTCTAAAAACTGTTTGTTCGTCTCAAATAGATTTTTCAGGGCTGTTATACTGTATTTATGCACAGTTTTGGTCAGATCTGCCACAAAAGCAGTACGCTTTTTGTTTGTCCCCATCTCTTTGTGTTGAACTACTAATCTCACTGACAACAGATGGATTTTGTTATTGTACTTTCAGGAACTGCTTACACATTCACAATTATTTTCTCAGACAGTTTCAAAGTGAGAAAGAACATCAGTGGTCTCTAATACAAACTGATTCACAAGAACCTCAACATTGTTACCTGTCTGTCATTTATCATCAGAATTATAATGAAGCATTTAATCTGATGGTCTATGTTTCCTGCTTTATACTCCTCTCCCATTAAAAAGCTAAATTAGAAAAGCAACCAGCCACAAAACAAACTGCTCAGTCGTGCCCTTTTACCTGCATCGAGACCTTTGCTGTGAGAGAGTTGCTTGATAGTGAAACACTGACAGACTGATGTGATGTTTTCATGAATATGCTATTTTAAGTCCTGCATGGGAGATAAATAAATGAGGATTCGGCAGGAACTAAGCAGAGAGGCGTCTCTAGTCAGGAAATGTTTTGTTCTCATCGTATGAATCAGACGTGCCCCCAGTCTCTCCGTCAGATCTGTCTGGTGCCAATAAACAAACTCTGGCAACACGCTCATAGCACCAGTATAACCTCATATAACTGGTTGTATTATTTGTCCAATGTGTCAAGTTAAACGAAAACTCAACATCAATTAATTAAACTCAATTCAGGTCACAGGGCCCCTTGTTAGCCATGCAGAGCACAAGATGAAGGGAAGTGTGTGTAAGAGTCACTGCAGCAGTTACTGAAAGATCGAGTTTAGATTTTTGCTTTATTTCGACACTTACATTTTGCTGCACAAAACTCAAATAATTATTGATTTCAAAATAAGTTAATATCTCTGTTGGCCTGTTGGTCTGCAGGGGCTGTACAATTATAGGGAAGAACACTGAGGTTTTAGAGTTGAGATACTGCCGACCAGTACTTCTGCTTTTACTGGAACAGTAAGTCTTTGCTTATCAGTCTGGAAAGTTGTTGAGTAAGAAGTTTTGGGAATCAGTACACATCAAATCTCCCTATGATCTATTTTCCCCCATACAGACTCAGGTGGGAGTTTTTAAGTGCCAGCTGCTTACTGGTAGAAACATACAATCAGTTTGTTTTTTCTCTGAATTACCCTGAACGTTTGTGTGAATGAAACAAGAATATAAATTGCAAGTTTTTTTTGTTTTTTTTTTAAAGTGTTTTACTCATAAGTAGCCTTTTACATGTTTTTGTAAGTTTCCTTCTGTAATTTCATGAACTAACACTAGCACCATATTCATGAAACTTTAAGCATTTTTTTGAAGTTAATTCTTTGGCATTAAAACAATTAAAGAAGATTCTTAAAGTCAATATTAATGGATTCAAATGTCTAGGATTTGCAAGATTCAACTACTAAATTTATTTGACAGAAAAGCTGAAATTGAGCATTGACCATTAGCAATTTTACAATCATGTCAACATTAATTGCAGATTAAGTTTTTAATACAACTAAGAATGTTTGCAAGCTTTAGGTTTTCAAACATGAGCATTTTTATCTGTCTTTGTTAGAATTATAAATCATAATAATAATATAAATAATAAGTCAGTCTATGTCTTGTTTCACTCAGGTCCTCAAATGTAGAAATATATTATGGTGTCTGCCTTGTGATTCTGCTGACGATGGTTCTGTCGTAATACTAGGTGGATAAGTGATTACTTACACCTGCTCTGTCTGTGTATAACTGTAAACATGGGTGATGTCATGTTTTTGAAGAAGTTTTAGAGCTGTTTTCCAGGAAGACTTGATTTGGCACCAACGTCTCTAAACGGATGTTTATCTCTGCCCCTCCACTGGGTTCTTCCATCACTAAGATTGAAGAACAAGAGAGTGCGCAACTGCATGTGTGAGTGCGTGTTTGAGTTTTCAAGTTCAGACTTATGAACCACATTCCAGAACCAGATTTTTTCTCATTTTTTTTTAAGAAATTAAAAAGTGTTGACAGCAGTCGATGGATTACATCACTGAGACTCTCAAGGATATTACCACCCACCCAGGCGATAATTGTCTACAGCTTCGCTTTGATCCGTGGAGACTTGTCATGCCAGGTGCAATTACTGGATAAAAATCCAAACATTTCATGTAGATTGAAAAGATTATAGGTTTAGGGTTATCACAGGAAGAAATTCAGATGAGTCATAAGCCTCTCCCAATATCTTTATCGCAGGAACACACCAGGAATCGAATCATCTGACATGCAGGTCAAGAATATCTCATGATTGGGAACTGAAAGACAGTAAAAAATGGGTACCAGGGATGTCTTATATGGGAACATTGTGGTATAGCCTGTTAAAAATTCACCAGCTGCACTGTATCTGAAAACAAACCAGTATAGTTACACTGTCCGTGCATCAAGTTCTTTATTTATATGATAATCCAGCCAGAGAGAACATTCAGGAACAAATCTACCGCCAGCCCTTTAGCCCAGTAAGATGGCCTGTTAGCCATTAGCCATTAGCCAGTGGCCAATGGACAATGAAATATTGGAATTTTTGAAAGCTGGTATTACCAAGCCTTTGTGTGCATCCTCTTCTCTGGAGTGTATTCCTGTGCAGCGTGTGGATGGCTCTCGGCTCCCACTCTGTATTGGTGCTAATGGACAGAGCGTTCTGCAGGAGAATGCTTCCTCCCACCAGCCACATCCTGCCATTGAGAAGTTCATTATTGGAACAAATGCCCCGTGTCTTTTCTATGCAGTTGCGTTAGTAATGTTTTAAAAACCCAGGAGACAAGACCCTCTTACATAAGTGTCGCAGTTAAAGCCACAGATACAAAGACAGCACATTGAGTCTCCATGGTGTTATTCATCCCACGTACTCCCTCCTATTTGGACTCAAATATTTAAGTGAAATATGCAATTACATTTTAAACACAGTGGTTGTTAATCTTAGTATTTTCAGTTAGATGGTTGTTAGTTATGTTGCAAATTCAAGTATTTTTTGTGAGATATTTTATGATTCTTTAAATGTGGATCTTATTTCTGCAGGGGCACCATATGCTTTCTATAACCCTCTTTTCCATAACCCTGAAATTGTCTTTACTATATCCTCATCATGTTGCCAAACTACTGTGTGGTGAACAACACCAGACATGTCCTTTGGGTTCCCCAGAGCCAGGCTCGCCTCTGTCAGAGTGTTTTCCACGGCTTTCAGGGAGCAGCCCGTTGCTCCTCCTGAACAAAACGGAGGACACATTTGGACAGAATGTCCCTGTCACCTGCTAATGATTCTCAGTGTAATACGTGTGAGAGAGGCGTCACCTGAAAGGGTGGCAGGGAAAATTGCAGGAAGGAGATGATGGAGCTCTGAATTGGCAGAGCTGGAGAAGAGGCACTTGTGGCAGTGATCCCAGTTACTGTAAGAGGTTGTATAGGTGTAGTTTGACTTAGTGTGGTTTGAGTGGAGCAGAAACGCCTGCGGCTATCGTGACCAACGACAGAGCTGCATTCTGTACCCGACGTTCAAATCTCACAGGAAACTGTCGCAGCATATGTTGAAGTTGACCCATGTGACTGATTTGGGTTATTGGGTTTGATTATGTTGGCCAAACTCTTTCCAAGTTTTTTAATTTGTAATTCCTTGAAATAAGCCTGAAAACAACTATGAGGTATTTGATATAGTATGTGAAAGGAAGAGGCTTGTAAACATTTAATGATTTGAACCCGCAGCCCTCTAAATAGTTCCTGATGTTATTTATGTGAGAACATGACTGGAAACATTTTCATTCAGGTGTATTTTAATGCTTCTGCTAATTTCCATGACCTCATTCAAAGTACAATATAGAAAAGTCCTGGTTGATCTGACTCCCTGTTCAAATTAACAAGACCTAAGGTTAAGTCTAAATTCAGGGTTTAACGTTTACTTGAGGTACATTTGCTGTGAAATGATTTAGTTCATGTGAGACGAATCAGTCAGAGTGTAGTGGACTTCATGAAACTTTATAAAAGGCCAAGGTCTAGCGGGATTTTCTTTGTCTGATGGTTATTACTTATTTTAATGAACACGACTGGTGGACTAGTGTTTACATCAACTATCACCATCCAGATCCATGTGATATCAACTGCATCAATCACTGATCACATAATATGTCCCATTTAATCTTTCCAAACCCTAAACCAGTGTGGTGTCAGTTGTGTAATATGACCGCCGTGGCATGTGAAGTCCTAACAGCCCAATGGAAAAGCCTGTGTAAATGTTCCCTCGCTGACCGTGCTCACCCTGAGTGTGTCTGCAGGCACGTAGCCCCAAATGTATGTCTTTTAAAGATGATAAATGCTCCACAGGGGCCACCAGTCCCCAGCTCCTAAACCCACACACTGTGTAGAACAGTGTGGACGAGCTGCAGCTGCTGAATATAGGTCAGTAATAATATCAAAGTGTGACTCAGAGAATCCACAGCTCCCACTGGATTTGTTCAAACTGCACAGAGAGAAAGAAAGTACCCTCTGCTATAACGAGCATAACTATTCTACACAATTTCCCCATGTGTGTTTAACATTAAGTTTTATTTTTTTAACTGCCTTTTGCCTTTCTGCTATCCCCTTGTGTGTGTTTGTAGCGAGCAGCATTTACCATAAATATTTAATCCACTGGTTACTTTTAGCTGGGCCAGTGCTAAGAATAATCCAAAGTTTGTGTTTCTGTGCGTGTGCGTGTGTGTGTGACGCTCCACCAGCTGTTAGTCAGAATGTTAAAAAAAACATCTTGTACTTTTTTTAAAACAGTGCAGCCAATAGCCACAATGGATTTGATAGAAGTTTTAAAAACCTCACCAACAGAGGCGCAGTGAGAAAACATCAGACGTGGACCTATCACTTCAGTGGAAAAAGCTAAATAACACATATATGCTCAAACAACAGCGGTTCAGTAGACGATCATCAGCTCAGTGACTGAAGAAGAGAGCATTTGTTTATCTGGATGCAACAGGACGTTTCCAGCTACTGGTCAAGTGAACTGGACCTCATCCAAACCCCTTGCTCCCTCTGTGGCTTTAAACTCCTCTGCTGCAGCTCAGTATTCTTTGAACATCTTGTCCCGCTTTAGAAAGCTTCTGTTTTACACACACGTTCAGTATATTTGGTTAGTGACATTGCATCATCTGTTTTTTAGATCGAATTATCTTGCCAAGTTAACACCTTCCTCTGCGTCTCCTTAGTGATTTCTGAGATATTTGTGTTGCCCTTCTTGTCTACAGGCATAATATTGTCTTCTCACATGGGCTCTGACATTATCCAGAGTTTTTACTAGGGGGGCTGGCAGGAAACAATCCAGATAATGTCCAAAGCAACTGACTCTGATATTATGTGATGTTGAGTGCATGTCTGAAATCAGCTTTGTGGACTAAGCTCCAGCGTGCCCCTCTTTCCCTCTTCCTGCAGACACACCTTCTGGCAGTACCGTAAGGAGAACCCTCAGACCAGAGTTGGCGAACCTCCTCCTGAAGGCCTCCCGGGCTTCAACAGCGGCGTGATGTTGTTGGACCTGGGAGCGATGAGGGCCTCGGCTCTCTACAACCAGCTGTTGGAGCCCAGTAACGTTGCCAAACTGGCCGACCAGTATCGCTTCAGGGGCCACCTCGGGGACCAGGACTTCTTCACCATGATCGGCATGGAGCACCCTGAACTGTTTTATTCCCTGACCTGTGGCTGGAACCGACAGCTGTGCACCTGGTGGCGGGACCACGGATACGGAGACGTGTTTCAGATGTATTATCGCTGTGAAGGACCTGTTTACATATACCATGGTAACTGTAACTCTCCCATACCAGATGACTGATCTATGTGCTGCACCGCTGTTGTAAAAGAAATCCTTTTCCTGCTTGTTGGGTGTACACATCGTGACTTTCCTGATCGTGCGCCTCTAGCCACAGACTCTGCCTCCTGCTGGTCAAGGGGCTGGTGAAGAGACCCCCACACTTACTACAAGTATGGCGTTCATCTGTGTCAATCTAGAGAAAACAGCTTGGAGTTACAGCACCGCAGAGGGCTGCACTAATCATGTCCTGTGGTACAAAGATGAAGAAATATGTGAATTTTAGTTTCAGGAAGACGTATTAGCTTCTCAAGACTAAATAGGAGCTAACAATATTATCGGATGGATTTTTCTGCCGTTGAAAACTTTGTATTGTGGCTATCCTTTTCGAAAATAACAAGTAATCTACCAGGAATGTGGTCTGGATTATCTGTGATGGGCCAAAGATGCACTTTGCAGGGTAAGTCCACGTTTTTGTCAGAGTGAGCTGCATTGGTACTGAGTCAGTGTTGCCCCCGTTCAAATGATGGTAAAATTTCCTTTTTTTTAAAATTTGTTATCGTTAAATTGGTGTTTCGGTTGAGGAGAGTCTAAAAGACCACTCCTGTATGCAAAGTAGTGGAAGATATCACATTTTTGAGTTGATAATTCGCATTAATTGATGTTGCCATTGGGGCTGCACAAAATAATTAGTCACCAACTATTTTGTAGTTTTTATCACTTTATTTTAATCGTTATCAAATGATGGTTTGCTGTAGCTTCTCTTATTGTGAGAATTGAATGCTTAGTAAAACAAGACATGTGAGGACGTTACCTTTTGGCTCTAGAATATTCAAATTTTCTGACTTTATAGACAAAATAATTTACCAATAAATCAAGAATATAATCAAATGATTAATGGATGATGAAAATAATTTAGTTAGTTGTTGCCCCAATTGCCAACCAATTTTGAAATATCAGTACAAAGTATAGTCAGCAAATGTGTTAATCGGCGCCTAAAAACAAGAGACCTGTTTTTTCCATTTTCCTTCCATGAGTGGGACGAGTTCAGCCTGTGTCACTTTATCTTCCTGCAACACCAGGTGACGGCTCATCTGGTGCCATTTGCTTTCCACCCCTGTGGCTCATGGAAGAAGAGGGAGGGATATGTTTAATAGCAGTTGACTCCAAATTTTTGGAGCCATGTGGGCGCAGGGCACAAACACTCTGCCGTTGCTCTTTCGAACACATCTTCCTGCAGCTTGGAAGATAGGAAGAGGGGAAAAAATCACATCAGAGGGTGGAGGGGGGGTTAAGTAGATAATGGCTAACAATAATGTGACTGATGGCTGTTGTTAGCGCTCTGCATTTATGGTGCAGCCAAGGACAAACACAAACACACTTTACCACAGCACACGTTTCAGAGGGAGGGAGTTTTCTTGTGCTCAACTGAATATACAGACAGATTCTAAGGCAAGTATACACTCAACATTCAGCCTGGAGAATGTTTGAGGTGGTGCCCAATTAGGCGCACACACACACACACAGAGTGACAGTTAAGCTGCTGAATATCCTGTGGAGTCAAAGTGAGGCTACTGACGACACTTGACAATAAACATCGCTCGAAATCAATAAGCTTCCCTTCAATTCACTCTGAAACTGATCAGTATGGTTTCTGCCTCTTTCAAGACGATTCTCTTTAGCTTGAAAACAAATTGTTAGTGTGAATGCTGAAAAACTATTTTTATCCTCCATTCGTGACTGCACTTTACAAATTCAAAACACACGCTTTATTGTGAAGAGTTTAGTACCATAGGATGCATTTATATTACCAGATTTATTGATTATAACTTTTTGTTTTACAGATAGTGTTTATGTACATTTTAGCCCATGACTGTTACTCTAAAGTTTACACTGTATAACTTTGATTGATACCCGACTCAATAACTTTCAGTTTCTTTCACAACAGAAACTGCAGAATAGTAGTTGCTTTTGAAAAGTATAGCATATACATTAAAGATACTGCATTGCAGTCGCACGTTTGGAATACCCTCATGGACAAATATACATTCATTGAAAGTAAAGTCATCTTCTTAACATGTCAAAATTATCCTGAATATAAACACTTGAAACATGAGTGTGATAAGAAAATGGAATCTTCAAGAAAAAATGTGTTGACATGTGCTATGACATGTTAGTTTGGTCCATGTCCCATCCACTAACATGGTGAAGTGGGATTGATGCCATATACTGCAGTCAGCCACCAGGGGGAGATCAGGAGTATTTGGCTTCACTTTGTGGGGAGCTGTGATGTCGTCCATCTTTAGCTACGGTCTGTGGTTGGCAATCATGTGAAATACTGCTGTCTTGTAGTTAATGGGCTAAAATGTGCAAAAAACACTAATGTCATCATTTAATAGTTAATTATCTCTCTACTTCAAGCTTTATGTGTTTTTCCTTCTTGCTTTTATGTGCACACACACACTCCTTTGTAAAACATGGGGCAGTGACAATAGGTAGAGATTTAAGATGGAGGGCGACATGAATGAACAGGTGCAACTTAATAAATGTGCTAAAGGTAGTATTCTTGTTTTAACCCATCAGTCACATGTTTTTGTGCAATGATATTTTTAAAGGGCTCATGAATATTTGTTTAATAAATGGGATTGTCCTCTCTCTTACTCGGAATCCACTTGATTTAGAAAGATGCTGTGTTAAGGGTTAAAAACTCCAAGTAGCTTAATATGATCTTTTTATAGACGAGCTTCCTGGTTTTATTTCTTCTATATGTGTCCCAAATCAGTTACATGATGATTTTCATGTTGTTTCCTAAAAAAATAAAAGACAAACAAAAGCTTTTGTGTTCTTGTTCCAGTTATTGATCTGTTCACATGAGAGACAGGTTTTGTGTGTGTGTGTGTGTGTGTGTGTGTGTGTGTGTGTGTGTGTGTGTGTGTGTGTGTGTGTGTGTGTGTGTGTGTGTGTGTGTGTGTGTGTGTGTGTGTGTGTGTGTGTGTGTGTGTGTGTGTGTGTGTGTGTGTGTGTGTGTGTGTGTGTGTGTGTGTGTGTGTGTGTGTGTGTGTGTGTGTGTGTGTGTGTGTGTGTGAGAATGTGTAGCGGGGGGGGGGGGGCAGAGCTGACAACACTCACGATGAACATGACGCGTTTAGTCACTTAAAGGTTAGACTGAGGTGGTGAAATCCATGTGCGTTGATGGGAGCGCCTGCACGTTTGTCATCCTACGCACCTGTGGCTGTGTTCTTGTTTGGAGCGAGACGCGACCTGTTTCTGTCACTCCAGCTTGCCAGCGCAGGGAGAACTGCAGCATCAGCCAGCTGCTAAATGCAATGACTATACCCAGTGAAAATCAGAACTAACCAACGCACGGTGGAAATTCTTCACTGTGACTTTTATTGAGAGGGAACCGTGTGTTTTTCGCCTGCAGCGTCTTCAGATTAGCTCAGTGGTTAGTTTTCATCTTCGCTCAACATATTCTGGCAAAAAGAAACAGCACATGATCATGAATACTGGGGAGTTTTAAACATCATATCCCAATTTACATTCAACAGTAAAACAGCAGAATATAAAGATAATTTGTCTCTACAATGAAGAGACTTTTGTTGCTTTCCTTGTCTATGACCTTTACTTTCTTTTGAATGATGTTTGTTCTGCACTTCTTTTAATAATGCAGCTAAGAGATGAAAACAAAACTGCTTCGTGCTTTTCTAGATTTTCTTTTTCTGATAGCAGATATTGTGCCTTGGTGGGATTAGGCGCTCAGACAGTTCCTATCCCCACCGAGGCTTTATGGCCTTTTTATCTCCATGTTGCGAGTATATGTACTGCATTTTGATTCACAAAAAACACATCATTATCCAAATATGTACAAAAATTCACCTGTTCAGAGATAATAGCACTTTACACATGCTCTTATAAAGATCTCTGCACTACTTGAGAAATCTCTCACATGCGTGACCTCATGGATCATTAGGCATTTCAGTACAGGTAAACAAGAGAGCAACACTGTTCATCTGCTCATCCCAACACACCATTAACAAAGTCAATTTTCAAACTTCCTGTCTCCCCTGGCTGTTTGAGTTTCCAGAGCCTGGCCTTGTATTACAGCTCCTGCACTGATGAAATTATAATAGCTCAATAACCCTGGGCATTCCAGACCATCAGTATACTGTAATTTCTAAAATCCCTCAGCCAGGATTCATCGACAAACAGCTCATTCACCTCCAGGGCGAGCAGCAGCAGCAGCAGCATCCACGTCCAACACAGCTCAGTGAGAGTAGGAGTGTTTCTCTGCAGCTTGCCCATAGTCCAAAACTTGGACTATGGACAGAAAATTGGGAAGACATCAGACTGGAAGGTCTCTGGTTCGACTCCACGGAGTAACAACAAAAACCTACCTGGACGGAGTAACATCAACAAAAAAACGAACCTGGATCGACAACACTTGGATCTGTTCAAAAGCCCAAGAGGACTCTCCCTACCCCACTGTCTAGTGCCCCTGAGCAAGGCCCCTTACTCCCCCAACATCTGCTCCCTGGGCAGGGACAAGCAGAGGTCATGAGTGTGTCTGTGCATGTGTGTGGGATTAATAGATGTATCTTGTATCTTGTAGCTCTGTTTCCTGCCGATAGAAAACCCTCCTCAGGATCTATCGCTGCTTGAGCTGCTTATCGTAGACGACTCACTTAATCAGCCCTGCATTCAAATCCAGCGGAAACATCCCATGACGACACTCCTACATACAAGGACAATAGGTGACCTATTGGTCTGGTTTACTTGTCTGTTTCTGCACAAGTCTGAACAATATAAGCCCAGTGTCTCTACTATAGTGACAAACTGGGATTTCACTACACTAAACACGAAGTTCCGTTAACTACGCATTGAATAGGGCTGATTTGTTTCATCAAGATTCCTTCATTATTATCTCCACCAAGAAGGTTGTGTTTGTTTTGTTTGTTGGTGGATGGATGTGGTTTGAGACATGTCTTTCTTTAACATTGTGAGATGTGTGTTTAGTTTTTTTTACATTTCCCCTGTTTTTACAGAGCATAATTATGAATCTTGAACTAATATCTTTGAGTGTGTGTAAATTTCTGCAGCTTGATTGGACTGTTGGGCCTTGTTAGAGTTATGTGTGCTCCTGAGTGGCATTGTAGTTCACCGGGGAATTGGTGAAAATGTAAAAAGAAGGCAAAGTGGAAAAGTGGATCCTCCCCTTTGTCTGGATCCATTACCAAATTTATTCAAATTCTTTCTCAGCCCATGTCCCATTCTTCCATGGAAATCCGTTTAGTAGTTTTTGTGTCATCCTGCTTACAAACAAACAAACCAATAAGAGAACACATGGACGAAAAAGACAAAACCTCCTTGGTGAAGGTAGCCAGGAAGATCCTGCTCCCCACATCCACACAGTTCAACGTTTATTTATAAAGCAACAACGAATACAGTCTGATATAATTTCAATAAATCTTCTTTTCTAAAAGATAAAATTATTCTATTCTATTGAAAAATGGTTGATTCAACTGTATATGATCATGTGGAGGATATAGTCTGTGATGCTTTTTTTTAACGATATTGATTTATACAAAGAGGTGTTTGGCTAGAATCTGAATCTATATCTATATCTGCAAACCTTAAGGATTACCATGCTGCCACATTTAAAATATTCTTTTGTTACATTTTTGCTTCAAGCTTTTACACTTTTTGTTTGTCCACAAACATGTAACTTAGCAACGCAGCAGTTCCAGACTCTGTGTAGATAACGTATTGCATTTTTTTAACCTTTTTTTGTACTTGGGTCTGTGGGTCAAAGCTCGTAGAAATGATTTCTTCAATCCCGGCCTCTCTTAGTGACTCTTTCATGGGGCGTACTCAGCCGTGACTCACCTTTACACAAGTCAATATGCATGAAAGTGTTTCATTCAAGAGGCCGTCACGAAAGCGGCTGAGCTCCTTTTATGTCCAGTCCGTCGACAATGGTCGATATCAAGGTGAACATCCGCACTCAGAAACAATAGGTGTTGCTGCTGAGGTGTTGATTCATTTCTCCAGTCCGTGTCTCCCTCGAGGATCCAGAGAGAAAAGAAAAGACGCGTAATCATGTTTAATACACACAACCCCATCTTTTATATCAACAGAAGCTGAGCTACTCTCTGTCCATTTTTCATCATCATGCTCTTATCTTCCTAGGGCTTTGCATATTCATAAAGAGCCAGACAGAACTTAAGATGCACTCACACACACCAGCACCATCTGCGGCCTTCAGAGATTGCTCTATTTCGCACCTCCCAGGGTCACAGCAGCCAAATCTCACACACAAGTGAAGGGGATGGTAATGACAGCAGAGTGACATTTTGTGAATCACCGACAGATGAAACATCAACGGCTGGAAACTGTGTCAGTGCCGGTCAACATCATTTCTGTGGCTCATTAGTTTGAGTGTGAGTAGCTGATTCATTTGTGTGTGACTTAAGGATCTGGCTCACACACACTTGGCTGGTGCTGATATCCAGACTGACATCCAATGGCTGCAACAGTGGAATAACCTGAACTCTGTGGATTGACAATATTACAAAGTATAGCAAATTAAATCCCAAGCAGGAGATGAAATATTTTTTGATTCCAGAAGGTAAGAAGGCTCTACCCCCACTAATGTGGGAACGCCGGATCGATTGTTACCATCCCCGAACTTCTACGACCTTCAGAAGGGAAAAACCCAATTTGTGAAGGGTTAGTGTTGCAATTAGGGTTAGGGTTGCAATTAGGGTTAGGGTTAGAGGATAGGGTTATGGATAAGAAGGTCGTAGAGACTTGCGAGTAGGCTCTATCCCCACTAATGCGCGCACTCCCGATCGAATGGTACCATCCCCGAGCTTCTACGACCTTCGGAAGGGAAAAACCTAATTTGTGAAGTGTTAGGGTCAGGGTTGCTATTAGGGTTAAGGTTATGGGCTAGGGTTAGGGTTATGGGCTAGGGTTATGGATATGATTGTCCTAGAGCAGTGGTTCTTAACCTTATTTGAGGTACTGAACCCTGCAAGCTTAATCAGTGCATTCACCGAACCCTTCGTAATTGGAAAATAAAATATGATTTCTTCAAAACATAGGTATATATTTTGTTAGTGCACAAAATGAACCATGCATCAGTTCACACAAAATCACTGTGTTCAAAGAACAAAAACAACCATAAAAAATTACAGAAACATAACTCTAAATTAACTCAATGAATATTTACTGCAAATCAATGGGACTTCTGCTGTTGCCTTTCAGATACAAGTTCAGAAATGTGCGTCTTGACCTTGGCAAGTGCCACTCTCATATAATTTATGCAAAAGTCTGTTCCTTTTCTTAATTTTTATGTCTACCATCCTTGAAAAGGATTGCTCGCAAAGATACGTTGTAACAAACGGTGTGAGTATCTCAAGGGCTTTCTTAGCAATAAGGGGGTATGGTACCATTTGGTGAGACCAAAACGTTGAGAGCGTTGTTGTTCTGAAGAGTTGCTGTTGAAGCTGGCTCTGCTGAATGACGTACAATCACAACAGCCACAAGTCGACTACTGAGCGCATCAAGTTCCCTGCAGCACAGATATCAAAGCTAAGCAATATGGCGTGATCATCTGCAGCCAATGACAGCCAAGCGGAGCGTGACGTCACGAATAATACGAATGGGCTGATTTTATTTTGTGTAACACATTTTTACTAAGCAACTAAATATTTGTAATCTGACAGGCGAAGAAAAATTGTGTGCTGCCAAATTGTGGGGAGCCAATTTTTTGACGGCCGACAAAAACGGCCAGACATTGCTAGTGTGAACCGGGCTATACTGTGTGTGTCCTGACCCCTGCCGAACCCCTGAGAGTGACTCACCAAACCCATGGGGTTCGATCGAACCCAGGTTAAGAACCACTGTCCTAGAGACTTGCGAGTAGGCTGTACTCCCACTAATGCAGGCACTCCCAATCGATTGGCCCCATCCCCGAGCCTCTACGACCTGCAAATAGGAAAAACCCAATTTGTGATGTATTGGGGTTAGGGTTGCAATTAGAGTTAGGGTTAGGGTTATGATAAGAAGGTCGTAGAGACTTGTGAGTAGGCTCTACCCACACTAATGCGGGCCCTTCCAATCGATTGGTCCCATCCCAGAACTTCTACGACCTTCAGAAGGGAAAATCCCAATTTGTGAAGAGTTAGGGTTAGGGTTGCAATTAGGGTTAGGGTTATGGGCTAGGGTTACGGATAAGAAGGTCGTAGAGACTTGCGAGTAGGCTCTACCCCCACTAATGCGGTCACTCCCGATCGAATGGTACCATCCCCGAGCTTCTACGACCTTCGGAAGGGAAAAACCCAATTTGTTAAGTGTTGGGGTTAGGGTTGCAATTAGGGTTAGGGTGCAATTAGGGTTAGAGTTGGGGTTAGGGTTATGGGCTAGGGTTATGGGCTTGGGTTATGGATATGAATGTCGTAGAGACTATTTAGTAGGCTCTACCCCAACTAATGCAGGCACTCCTGATTGAATGGTACCGTCCCTGAGCTCCTACGACCATCGGAAGGGAAAAACCCAATTTGTGAAGTGTTAGGGTTAGGGTTGCAATTAGGGTTAGGGTTGATGAATGTTGTAGATACTTGGGAGGACGCTGTACCCCCACTGATGCGCGCACGCCTGATCGATTTGTACCATCTACAAGTTTGTACGACCTTGGTAAGTTAGGGTTAGGGTTGGGGTCTGCGGTTGGTATTCGGTTGGGGTTGGGGTTGTGTTGGGTTTAGGGTTAGGGTTTGGGGTTATTACCTCCACCTAAGAGGTTATGTTTTTCACGCCTGTCCATTTGTTAGATGACCCGTCCTGACTGAACTCTCACTTCCTGTTTTATTTTGTTTTCCACTCTGGTCATGATCTCCAGCTTCACTTCCTTCCATTGTTCAGTTCCCTCCCACCCACTTTACTCACAACACCTGCACCTCATCACCATATAACCCAGTATAATACACCTTCTCTCACATACACACACACACACACTTCCCTGCCATGTTGTGCTTCATGTCTATCTGTACAGCATTCTGTCCTCACATCTCCCCACCTGGTGAGACCATTGCCTGTTTTCCTTTGTAACTTCCTCTGCGCTGTAGGTTTTGCTGCCTTCTTCTGTTTTGGGATTTTTTGCTTGTTAATTCTCGTTGTCGTGATTTTTGCCTCTGGATCCCCTGTAACCTTTGCATGTCTGAGTGACAGACACTGACACTGTGGGTTTGAACTTTCTGAGTTTTGCCTGATTCCTGCATGTGAGTTTGATTGTATGTAAACACGATTATACAGTTTGAGTCAGCCATTGAGTTTTGGTATGGACACAGATTAGGGGTGGATCCAGGATTTATTTGATTTTCTTTAATATAAAGAGAACTGCCATTTTTTTCTAAATTGTTACTAATTGCCCAGGGAATGATTCATTGATCTTGATGAAAAAAGGATCATATAAGGAGCTGATATCTATAAGTGTGTTTAGGTTGTTGCAACCCCTCTGGGACATTGCTTCAAATATACTGAACCTATTTGCACAAAGTGTTTTGCATAATCCTACTGAAAAATAAACAAACATACAAAGATGGAAACATAGCCTCCTTGGTGGATGTAACAAAGCCTCTGTGAAATAATGTGTTACCGAAGCCTCTAAGGGATTATGTATATGGAGCACAGCACAGTTCAAGTACAACAACAGGAAGCACACAACCCCAGACACGTAAGCTCATTTCCTCATATGTTCTGTATATTCATTTTTAATCATGTGAATGACAGAAGGTAGACTACGTGAGATCAGGGGGAAACAGGCGTACGAGGTGCATCACAAACCGCAGGGAAGCCAGCGTCTCACAATGACCAGACCAATGAGATATATATGAACAGAGGGTCTCAAGAGCAACACTGAGACAAATTTCAGTCATTTATTCACAAGATATGGAATCACAATGCCTTCTGGGAGGATGCAAACTGTGAACACTGGCTGGGAGGCTGACCCACATAATATATGGTTCCAGCTCACCGAAATTAGGTCTCTGTGTCGCCCTACTTCAAAGTCCACGGGGAGAAATGTCCAGTGTGGACATCCAATCTTGTATTTCGCTTCAGAGTCTGATTTGAAAACAGAGGTGGCAACCTGGGGGATTTCTGATTGAACGTGTCCCCAGTACTGTGGAGTTCACTCACTTTTTATGGATTATGGCTGAAATGTGGCTTTGCTGTTGGTAATTAAATGTATCAGCCTCAGTTCTGAAAAAGCCAAAAGCATCTGAAGGATAAGATGACCTGAACTCTTACAGTTACAATGAGATTAAGATCATCTTGGTCTTAAAATACTTTAGAAACTGGACCCTAGGTCATTCAAAGTCAATGTGAAAATCTCATGAGGTGGAAACTAGTGTCTAGTTTAAATTAGTTGATTCATGATAGACAGGAAAGTACAAGTGAGTCTACAGGGGTAGGTAGTGATGGAAGTAATTTTAATCAGATTGTAAAATGACTATGATCTGCCCAGATTACATTTGAAAAACAGAAAAAAGTAAATGTGCAATTTGTGCGAGTCAAAAACAAGGTCTTTTGCAAGATTTCAAATATGGTTATCTGGTGATAAAGCATAAAATGGTTTGATGAAGCAAATAAGGTGACGTTTTTCATGCATGAAAAGGGTTTAATGGCTTTATTTTTCTTATCATCTTTTATATCGTTGACTCAGTTTGTGTTTTCAACAGTTTTGGACTAAAAACAAAAACATGGATAATAAAGATGGATTAATTCAGTAGTGCTAGCGTTCCAACCCATTTCACTAAATGCACTTCTTATGTAAACTCACTTATCAAACTCATGTCATAACACCTGCATACACAATTCATGTGCACAAATCACTGTAGTGATTTGATTTTTTCATTGACTGTGGTCCCCTGATTCTCCCTTAGATTAATGAGGGATTAGCTCTCTCGAAAGAATCCACAGCTTCGTCAAAAAGCAGAGTCTCTTCCACGAAATGTATCAACTAAATCTCCCCCTAAACCCCAAACCCATGTGCTGCTGTATACAAACAGTATGTGGACGATTTCTCTACACAGAAGATTGAAATCTTAGTTTATCCTCTACTGCAACTTTTGGCTGTTTGGTTGAAGGTTTTCACATGCGGCAGTGGCCTAATGCCTTCAGTCCTGGAGAATCTCAATGGATTGTGTTGGTGCTGCTTAACAGATTTAATTTAGATTTTGGACAGCAACACAATATGCAGATTGGGTTTAGCTCTTCAATCAATCAATCAATCAACCAAATATTTTGTACAGCACATATTCACAAATCAACATTTGCCGCAAAGGGTTATACAAGGTTTGATATCCTCTGACCTTTAATCATAGACACCTCAGAGAGAGTCACATGTGGTGGACGCCTCTCCCAGGTCGGACAGAACTGTAATAGATGCCACGAGGAGCAGAGCACATCAACAAAACAATATTTATAACATTGATGAGAAAGACAGTGTCTTACATGAATGGAGAGTTGTATCATTGTTTCAAGTGTTTATGCAAAAGAAGGTCTGACAGAGATGAAGGGAGCAGAAATGACAATTGCAATGATAGAGGTATTGCCAATAATTGTAGTTTAAGTGAGTAGAAGGATAATACATCCAAGCAATCTAGTTGTAATCATAATCCATGATCAGCTGCCTCCAGGATCACGATCCATCATCACGATCATGATCCACCTTAACACATTCTCACTTTAAATGTTTTTCTTTAGACATTAAACCTTTTTAATTTAAAATAAATTGAGATCAAACACGTCTTTAGGGGAACTACTAATGAAAATATTCACCTTCCAACAGCTTAGAGGAGAATTGATTATCTTGACCTACTTATTTTCTCATTGCTCATCTCTGTTAATTGTCAGGTGATGGTGGACATGAGTGGGCAGAAAATGAAGCTCCCATATTAGTTATCGAGTTGATTAAATGAATAAATCAAGGACCAAATGAGTCTACAGCGAATCGGGCCATCTCCTCTCCTGC